>NC_134236.1:141366175-141669206 GCF_965152275.1 Natator depressus
AAGTGGGTAACTTCCTGCATCAAAGCTGCATACAAAACCGCTTTGGCCACAGCCCCTCTTTGGGTGCAAGCTCATTCTATTAGAGTGCAAGCTAAATCAGTAGTGTTCTTAAGTGACATCTGCATAATGGATATTTGCAGGGCTGCCACTTGGTTGTCGATACACGTTTACAAACCATTGCTCCATTACCGTGGTATCCAGAGCAGATGCAGACTTTGGGAAGGTGGTCTTACATTCCTTGTTTAAATAGGCTGTGAGCCCCATCCTCTGGGGAAACTGCTTGAGTCACCTAACTGGAAAATATGGCTAGATCTACTTAAAGAAGAAAAATGGTTACTTACTGTAGCTATGGTTCTTAGAGATGTGATGCAGACATACATTCCATGACCCATCCTCTGTCTCCTCTGCATCAGCGTCTAGTCTCTGGGCATTTGGTGTGAAGAAACTGAGGGGGGTTGGGAAAGCAGCACCTCATATAGTCAGGGGAGAGGCTATTGGCATGAGCGCTGCTTCTCTACAGGTACTGGTAGGAAAAATTCTATGGCTCTGATGCGCCGGGTGCGCACTCGTCTAAGTGGAATACACGTCTGCATCATTTCTCGAAGAAGAATTCTCCCTCATAATTTCAACATCATTACGCATATTGAGAAGTCCTGTAGAGTAGTGTGGCTGACTGAAAATATTTCAAATGCATACTTAAATCACTTTAAAATAAACATCGCTGTTCGAATCATTCTGCAGCCCTTATTAAAGTAAAGCCTGCATTTCTTGCTTACTCAAAATTCCTATTGCCTTAAAATCAAGTTTTGATGTGAAGGAATGCAGCATTGGGTCCACTGTACATACTTGGGCAAAATTCCCATTGCTTTCAAGGAGTAAAGATTGCAGAACTTGGCCCTGTATAAGGTTTCTGGTTAATTCACTATAGTGTTTCTCTTTCTGCAGGTGATGGTTTTGTCTCAGAATGTGGCGACACTGGAGGCTCGTTTAGAGAAAATTACGAGAGAGAAGAACTCAATAGCTAACCAGCTAGAGGAAGCCCAAAACCAACTTACCTCTCAGGAGATGGAAGTTAATAAGGTAGAGACAATCTCAAATGACTATTTGCTTGTTATCGTGGTTTGAAAGATCACATGGTGAGAAATGCTTCGTACTGTGTATTTTCTGTAAAACATATTTGAAAAGAAGGTATTGATAAATCTGGCTTTCTGAAAACAAAACACTTGTATTATGAAAATCTGGTGCATGATGTTGTGAACCAGTATTCTTTCCTCTTTAACATAGTTTAAGGGGTTAAATAGTCTAAAATACATAAATTTTAATGTTATATATTTAATTGTGGGGTTCTCGAAAATTTTCCGATAGTGTTTACAACCTTACATCACATCTGAGAGTCAAGCTTTTATTTTTTTTCTGGTCCATGCAAAATCACTTTAAAAACTATGCAATCAACATTTAATTAATAATTCTGTTGATACAGGGGATAGAACAGGATTCAACTCACTCTTCCATAGCTGTTTTGGCTCTGCAGAGCTAAAAGGAGTAAAGAGTAGCATGAATTTATTTTGTGGTTAAAATTCAAAACACTATTTTTTTTCTGTAGACTTTCTGTTCAGTATAGTTCTTCGTAATACTAGTGCTAGTTTTATGCATTTTAAGAAGGCCTCTTTCTGCTGTTTAGGTTGAATTGGTTTTGTATATAAATACTATCCTGGTTTAACTGAAATCCCCTGTTTTGGTGGTCCTAGCCACCTACATACCATTCAGTCTTCTCAGGCTCAAATGTGGGATGCATTGTATGTCCCAGAATGAGACAGGGAAAAAAGAATTCAAGCAGAAAAAATAAAATACTATAGGATCGATTTTACTTCAGTGTAAATAATTCTTATAGCTTCAGCATCATTCTTTATTTTGTTGTAAAAAGTTTTCAGCAATAAAGGTGAGGGGACACCAAATTTGTGTAGAATATAGATGATTTTAGTACTAAAAATGAGAGATGTCTGTTGAAATAGACATTTGAGATATGTGCCTGCCCTCTAAACCCAAGGCCAGAGGGCTTCTCAGCAGCTAGCTGCAGTTTCTTAGAGCAATTTGCTCTGTTGGCCACTAAGGGGCACTGTAGCATGAGCTTCTGATCAGCTTTTCCTCATCTCTTGATTCCTCAGCTGTCAGCTGCATATTGAGAGGTGGGATGGGATGCAGTTGTTTTTTTTTTTTCCTCCTCAGCTGTGAAATGGAGAAAGAAGCCTGTCTTATGGTCTCCCTTCTGATGAAAAAGAGGAGGCAGAAAGGCAGAGTTGGCAACTCTTAGCATTGTATTAAATTTCAGATTTTTTTTTTATTTCTCATCTCCCATTCTCTGGCATTTAAATTCTTGAGCTCCCCCCCCCCCCCCCCCAAAAAAAAAAAAAGACCATTTTCCAATACTGTCAGTGGGACTGAATTCTCAGGCTGTATTTGGTGAAGATTGCCACCATTTCACTACATTCTTTGAATGAGGAGGTGAGGCTGCTTTTTGTGAAGAGGACCATCCTGTCTCATTGTTTGCAGGAGGACTGAAGCCAGTTGGCCCTCAGAAGTTAGGTTTTCTGTATTCTATTGTGGGGTTTTTTTTTTTTTCTTAAAGACAGAACACTGGGAAGAGACAGGAATAGGATGGGTAGGGGAATTTGGGTGGCAGAAGGAGACTGAAAGAGGAGAGACTGTGGGGGAATGAAGGGAAAATATAGAGAGCAATTAAGAAGAGGCTGTACATGGGGGAGGGAGTATAGAGAAAAATGTGAGTGGGTGTTACACTGTGCCTCCGTTTCTACCCGGTGAACTGCACTGTGACTGGTCAGTTCGTATGGTTTCACACTCACAAACACACGCCAGGTTATCTTTTACCAAGGTGTGTATTTATTCTTTTCTTACATAGTAACACCGTGTACTGCAAGCTTACAGCCAGGGGAGGCTTTCTGCAGACCTCACTCCTCAACCCAGGCTTACCCTGTAAGCTTCCTACTGAGCCTCCTTTTGAGGTTCTTGCTTCCTGTTCCTGGTCCTTCCACTTATTCTCTCCAATTACCTCATTAGCCCAGTGATTACCACTCAGGTACTCACAATCCCCTAACAAAAAGTATATAGTTGACTCCAGCTTCAGCTGGAGTCATGTCAGCGATCAGGGTTCTGCTGATATTGCCCTTTCACAGTGGGTTACAGAGGGAATGAGGAGGAGAAAGGTAGATTGAGAGGGAAAGAATGGCAACTCTCACCCCTGAAGTGTTAGGAGAGGGTAAGTAGAATCCCCTGAAAGGAGCCAGGGGGATAACATTTTTGTGTGTGCATTTAAGGTTGAATTGTTAACCTGAAATGGTCACCCACAAATTGGGGGTCATTGTCTTAAATGGGGAAGGAGAGGCAGAGATCCTGTCCAAAACCTCTGCTTTTTGACATCAAACAGGGCCCACTAAACCCCTGGATTGTGAAAGTGGAAGAAGACAGACCCGCTCCCAAAACGTAGAGAGGGGAAGAGCAAACACTTTCACTGGCCCTGGCCCTGTAAGTTTGGGATAGATTGAGGTGGGAGACAACACAGAGAACATCATCCAAATGTTTTGGTCTGGAAGAGGTCAGGATCCAGAATGGAATATAAGTTACCTTTCTGAAAATGAATTCTCTCTGTCTCTCCACCCAAAATAAGTCCTTTGGGTGCTTTTTGGGTTTTTCAGTGTCCGTGTATACATTTGAATAAGTTGTTGCTGTTAAGGAATTTATGTTCAATCTATTAATGAGAATATAGTGTTTCAATAGAACTCTGAAAATAATTACAGTACAATCTCAAGATTTTCATTCCTACCTGGAGAAAAAAATGGCAAAACAGGAAATCATGCGCTGGAACACATCCCGTAATTTTAGCATTTGAAAGTGTGATCCTAGAATATCTTTGGATTTTAAAAAGAGAATGGAAGAAAATTTAATAAATAGCAACTGTAGTTTAAATGTATTTAGTAGCACATATATTGACAGTGTAAGTATTTTACAAAATCTTGGTCCAAATATAATTGAATCTAGCCGGCACTGCATATTTCAAAGTTAATGACAATACAAGGATTCCAGATCCACCTTTTTATATAAAAAACATTTACCATATGTAGTCTTAAAATATCTGTAAATAAAAATGTGCTAGATTCAAACGATCTCTAGGGGGCACCAAAAGATCTAACTACCAAACATTACACTGTGGGTTCCACAAGCTACAGATCATGTTGTCTGTGTAATCTAACAGGTGTGTGGAGAAATGCGTTTTCAGTTGAATCAAACCAAAATCAAGAAGGATGAGGCAGAAAAGAAGCACAGAGAGTACAGAACAAAAACTATAAGGGAGCTTGAAATTAAGGACCAGGTAAGAGATGATACTGCCATAACTTTGCAGTAGGGTTATTTCTGAAGTTGGAATGATTCATTTTCTGATACTGGTCATTTATTACTGTTATGTGGATTCTAAACTAATGGCAAACAGCCAGCTATTACTATTAAAGAAATGCCTCTTGCCTGCCTTATCCTTGTTTTCAACCCTAAAAAGGTGCAGTATTACATAATACTCATCATAGTCTTCATATACAGTGTATGAACACATATGATAGATTTTATACATATTGAGCCTATGTACTATATACATATGGTTATACATCTCACTCATAAACATATAAAATGGGTATGCATACAAAGCAAGACAAAACATAAACAAGGATAAAGTTTGAAGTATATAAGGCAAAGTGTATCATTTCATTACCAATTTCTTTAAAGATTCAAGTTCAATTGATTTTTGTGATTCATTGAAAAGTTTCAAAGTAAGAAACAGATTTATGCAAATATGCCACTAGGAATTAATTGTTGGTAATTTAAAGATGAGTTTGTACTACTTACAAAACCAATGTATGCCTTGCAGGTAGACTGAGAAGACATCCCTTATTAGCAAATATTAATATTAGGGTGTACTGCAGCTTACTTCACTAATAGTTCAAACAGATGTTATGTTGCATTTTTTTGAAATCCCCCTCTTTTCAATGTGACTCACCATTTACATTTCCAGTGTTCAAACTTCCTATTCTTGTTTCATGAAATATGACGTATACATGACTAGAGACTGGCAGTATGTTCTAAATACACAGAAAAGTGTTTACGTACGTTGTATTTCAGTGTGTTTAAATTTTAAATACTATGTACAGCTGTTTATCCAACGTTTTTAAAACTTTTTTTTTTCCCTTTTCATCAAGTGAACAAATCAGTTCACCTGCAAGGAATATATGCAGGAAAAACATAGTGTTATGAATTAAAAAGATATTTTATTTAGTAGCACTACAAAATCTTGATGGGTAGCCACAGAAAATTTGTAGCCATTAACTTTTTTTTTAAAAGATGTATCTTAACTCAAAATTGAAACTATACTAAATCAAATTATAATCAAAAGACAAATTATGCATTGTTTTAAGTTATATATTTACTAGTTAAAATAATTCTTTTAAAAAACTTATTTATTATGTCAGATTGTACAGTACAGCAATAAAAGGGCCTTGTAAGTTTTTTTTCACCAGATCCTTATGGTCTAAGAACACTTGAAAAACACAAATACAGGCTCATCTTCTGTCTTGACAGATATCTCAAATAAGAGAGTTGGCATAGTCTTGGCATTCTAATGAACTAGGAAGTGTGCAATAAAGTATTCAAAGAAGAATCTTGCATCAAAAGTCTCGTTCTGCAGCCTTCCCCAAGGTTAACTTTTTTGACAAACTAGACAATGTAACAAAATATTTAAGTTTACATTTAGGATTACTTGTGCTTTACCATTATGGGAATAATTAAATGTTAAAAATGGTAACTGGCACCCTGGTACATTTTAAAAGGAGGGGTTGTTCCCTGAAGCATAACATATCATATTTAGGTTTTCAAACATTTTTTTTGAAAGTGACTGCTGGATTCTAGAAAAACAAGTATATGTGTTTAAATAATCATTGTTCTTGGTATTTACTGGTCATTTTCTAGGTTAGGCTTTTAATAACACTAGTAATCAACAAAGCTCTATATGCTGAATAATATTAGAAACTACATAAAGCAATCTATGATAGTGAGATAAGTGTAGCTATTTCGCTTTGATAAAAATGTAAGAGGTCACTAAAATTCTTATTGTAAATAAGCTGTTCTTATTTTACATTTAGCTTCATGTTTAGAAAAGAAAAATGTAATGTCTCATCTTATGGATGGCAAAGTAGCAATTGTTCTTTGGTTTCTCAGCCATGACCTGACCTTCTGGCTAAGAGACAGAGTTGATACCTTCCTTGGTCACCATCTGTTCATAATAAATATATGTTTAATTTTTAAAAGTGGACAGTGGGTCACTTGGCTGATATACTTTTAAAATCATTAGTACCTTATTTTACTTTAGTATATGTTTTCTTTGAAATTGAGAAGAAAGTTGTAATTTCCCAATAAGTTTCCCTTACTGAAAATTGGTTTAACGTGCTGTCTAATCAAAATCTAATTTATGTTGTGGGTAAATTTAAGTTTTTTTATCAAACGGAGTTTTTAAATTATTGGCTTAATGTACCCAGGTATGGTGGGAAAGACATAGTTTCTATATGTACAAATAGGAACATATGGTTATTAAATATCTTCTCTTATGACCAAAGTCCGCATTTCTAATGGCTTGTTAAAGAGAAATTTAAAATGAATTTAGGAAGAGAAAACATGATTGAATTTCTGTTTTCTTTCTTTTTCCCTCTCTTCCTCCCTGTGCTGGGATTTAGTTCCTGTTCAAGGTGTACTTTGTATGTATTACATTCATGTGAAGTGTTAACATTGTAAAATCTACACCCAGGACAAGTTTGTTTTGTATACTAACCTGCTGCACCACCTTATTTGATGAATAATCTGTAGTATGAACATTATGGTCCTATGATATTTTAGGATTCTGAAAAAACAGAATTTATGGCAAGTATACCTAAGGGCATGTGTACACACAAATTGTACTATTTTAATTTTACCAATATAGTTAAAGTCCAACCCCCCTGACTAGTGTGCATTTATAGTGCTTTAATGGTGCTTTATACTTTATAGCCTGTTCCTTTAAGGGACTTTTATACCAATATAACTGGCCTTAATATACCAATAATACCAGGCCTTAATGTATGGCAGAATATTTTTGCCTATTTAATGCAATATAGACTTCACTTTTTAGTACCTTCATGGAATTTGAGCCATTATACAGTACATTTAAAAATAAAATAATTTGTGCACAGCTAATGCAATATAATGGGAAAAAGTACTTTTAACACAATTAATTCAGTGTTTCCTCAAAACAGCATCTCTTGGTCAGTGGCAGTATATAAAAATAAAACTGTTGTTATGGCTTAAAACTTGCTTTGTTTTATTTTCAGAGTGGTAGCTGTGTTAGTCTGTATCAGCAGAAAGAACGAGGAGTACTTGTGGCACCTTAGAGACTTGACTTAAATTTATTTGAGCGTAAGCTTTCGTGGGCTAAAGCCCACTTCATCAGATGCATGCAGTGGAAAATACAGTAGGAAGATAGATATATAGAGCACATGAAAAAATGGGGGTTGCCATACCAACTCTTAACGAGACCAATCGAGTAAGATGGGCTATTAGCAGCAGGAGCGGGGGGAAAAATCACTACAAAATTTTTTTTTCTCCTGCTGCTAATAGCCCATCTTACTCGATTGGTCTTGTTAAGAGTTGGTATGGCAACCCCCATTTTTTCATGTTCTCTGTATATCTATCTTCCTACTGTATTTTCCACTGCATGCATCTGATGAAGTGGGCTTTAGCCCACGAAAGCTTACGCTCAAATAAATTTGTTAGTCTCTAAGGTGCCACAAGTACTCCTTGTTTTTTCTTTTATTTTGTGTCTCAAGGTCAGGAATCATAGAATCTAGAGTTGAAAAAGACCTACAGTATTGGGTCATTTAGTCCATCTCCTTGCCAATTTGAAATTGTTCCCTGTTGCACAGAGTTTTCACTACTACATCTACGCTACTGGGAACAGCTATCTCATTATTATCTTGTTATAAAACAAGGAACATGTTAAATCTTATTTGAGAAATCTACACAAAATGTTTTTCATTTTTACTTATAGTTTGATTTTTCAATAAATAAAAAGTTAAAAACAATGCCAAATCCTTAGTGAGACTGAAACTATGGGAAAACATTCTTTTAGAATTGGCATTAAAATTACACCTAGCATTGTTCTGAGAGAGAAAATAAAGAACTGAGTTCCAGGTCTGAGGCAGGTTCAAACCCAAAGGTCTTAAACTAAGGAATAGGAGGCTCATGTATCTAGGCTTCAGAGCCCAAAACTGTATATAAAGGAATTGGGAAGTCATTGACCTGCATGGGCTAGACTCAGTTGAAAGATGTACATGTTTCAGCATTTTTGTAAACAAGAAAAGGCACCTATGTTATATAGTGATTATTCCACAAGAATCTAGGATGAGGAATGGAATTGTGTGTGAAATATAATATGAAAGTGTTTTTGCAAAAGAGATTTATATAATGTTTTATCTGGTAGGCCATAAAGCAATCACTAAATGTAATCTAGTTTAGAAAGTATGGATGCAAGGATTACTAACTCTGCATTGGCCAGAGATAACCAGTCATAGGCCAGTGTTTAGACGTGTTCATGACATGTTAAAAGGAGGATCTGATTTAAGGGCTAAGCTAATGTAACTTTCCAATAACAGACCAAATTCAAGGACTGATTGATTTAAATTCATTTTTATGAAGCAGTATTACCAACTTCAAGTGATCCAAAAAATCATGAGCCAGGCCCCTAAAAAACACACAATATGTTTTAAAATCTAGTGATTTTTATTTACCTTCTGTTTTTTGAGCCTGTAGGAGTCATGTTTTCAAGCTTTTCCTTGCATCCCTGAGGGCTAGGACTCCCCCCTTCCCCCCAATAAAAGCTGAGATTCTCATGTAATCACTAGACTTCACAAGATGGGGCTTTACAAAAATCACCAATCATGATGAGAACCTCAGTAAAATGGGAAGAGTCGACAATATTGATGAAGTTAGGCTAGTACTATATATTTTGTATGTATGTATTTAAAAGCCAATATAGCTATTGTGGTTTTAGTCAGAGATGTAATGACTCCATTAGCCAGGCAGACAAGAGTGTGCTTTAGACACAGAAAAGAGAACACAGGGAAGTCTTTTTGCTCCAAAATAAGCTACGGCAAATGTACAATTACAGTTATACAAAATGTGCAGTTTTGATTGTCTGTCTTTGTGCTGAATGGCCAAAGTACTGATGCATCTAGGAGACCAGGATGTGATAATTTGTATAACTGTTTTCTGATTTCCTGTGTTGTTTCATATAGTTAAAGGCTACCACAAGATTTTTTTTAAAACTATATTAATATTATATACAAAACCCCCCCTGCATATTTACTTTAACAAGACTCTGTTAGATGACATCCTCCACCCCACACTCCTTGAGGAATGGTTGTAAATTTACAGGGCCCAGTTTTCAAATATGGCTTGGGCTCAGGAATTATGAAGCCTGGTAGCTCTTGATCAATAAATTTATAAGAATCATGGGTGATGATCTCTTCCCCACTTCCTCTGGAAAAAATAAATCCATGACAAAAGTTATGTTAACTTACAACATAAAATTGCATAGTAAAATACTCATGATAGGAAATGTGAAAGTGAGGGTTGAACAAAACTGAAGGTGAACTACCTTTGAGGATTATAGTAAAGTCTTTGTGTTTACATCACCAACCAAAGAAGGGAAATGCTTGACTGGTGAAGAAAGGGCACAACTCTGTTCAACACCAATCAGACTTAGCACAAATAGTAAGCCCTTACCAAGTCTTTCCTGAAGGTATTCAACAGTCCTCTGTCCACTCACATGAAGTCCCAAGCATATGGCCTTGAATACTGCAGTCCAGCACCATTATACATTAAGCCCCCTACAGTACACAAATGCCATTTTGCTGTTTAGAGCAGGGGCGAGCAAACTTTTTGGGCCGAGGGCTACATCTGGGTGGGGAAATGTTATGCAGGGCCGGGGTTGAGGTGCGGGATATGGGAGGGGGTGCGGTGTGCAGGAACGGGCTCAGGGCAAGGGATTGGGGCAGAGGAGGGGTATGGGGTGTATGAGGGGGTTCAGGGAAGGGGGTTGGGGAGCAGGAGGGGTGCAGAGGGCAGGAGGGGGTTCAGGGCAGAGAGTTGGGGTACAGCAAGGGGCTCAGGACAGGGGGTCGGGGGGTATGGGGTGTGGCAGGGGCTCAGGGTGCAGCGGGGGGCTCAGGGCAGGGGGTTGGGGTGCAGTAGGGGTGTGAGGTGCAGGCAGGGGGCTTAGGGCAGGCAGTTGGGGGGCAGGGTGCAGGAGTGGTTCAGGCTCTGGGCCAGCACCGCTTACCTAAAGCGGCTCCAGGGTGGCGGTGGCAGGCGCCAGGGCAGGCTGCCTGCCTGCCCGCCCCGGCTCCACCCTGCACTGCTCCGGGAAGCAGCCGGAACCACGGACCCTGGGGGAGAGGGGGGCACAGGGCTCTGCGCACTGGCTTTGCCACGCCTCCAGGTACTTTCCCCAAAGCTCCCATTGGCTGCAATTCCCCGTTCTCGGCCAATGGGAGCTGCGGGGGGTGGTGCCTGGAGGCAAGGGCAATGCACAGAGCCCCACGGATGTGATGCCAGCCTCTTCTGAGAGCGGCGCGGGGCCTGCGGCACCACGGGGCAATCTCGCGGGCCGGATCCAAAGCCTTGATGGACCGGATTCGGCCCGCAGGCCATGGTTTGCCCACCGCTGGCTTAGAGGGTCATGGTTTTTACTCTAATAACCTGTGGCTTTTGCTCTTTCTGCAGCCTTTCCAAAGCTAGTTTAGTTTTGGTAGTGGATTCCACCACAAATATTATTTAACCTACTGAATTTTCAAGGACTACTTGCAGAATCTGTTACTATTAATAAATCTGTTCTAATATACAAGAGAGAGATACCACAAGTGAGTGAAACGTGGGTATTTTTATGCAAGAATACTTACACAGACACAAGAGTAATACATAGAACCTGATCATCATTAAAACAAAACTTTAAATTGCATATCCCAGTGTGCTCATATAGATAGAAAAGCTGCTTGCTTAAATAGTCAGGCAAAAATGTCCTCACACCTCTTTTTAGATGACTTACTTAAAATTGTCCAACAAAGATAGAATGTGCTCACTACAAATTAATGTGGTGGGTCTTTGTCCAGGCAGCAGGAAAAAGAGGATGGGGCTCCTTTAAGGATTCTGACTGCATTTGGGTCATAAGGGAGAGGAAACGGGGCAGACTTACCTGAATGTAGCCAAGAGGGGAACAAGAAGTGGCCAAACCAGGTGGGAGCACTGATCCACCATGTGCACCTATACTCTGTGCATTCTGGAATTCTCATCAGAGAGAGCAGCTACCAGCTAAGATAGAAAGGTTCTGTGCTGGGCCAGTTCTTAACCCCTCCGTCACAAACTGACTTTTGGCTTATTTGGTTGTAATGGATTGGCTTTAGTATCTATAGATGGTGCAAAACTCTACCACCATCTACCTGGCCAGATGCATTCCATCTTCATGCGCCTGCACAACTGTAATGTGCTAGCACAGCTCAGCCTGCAGTTGCTGGGTCCTGTGAGAGCCAAGCGAGACCTTACAGCTCTCTGTATCCTCTACTATGTTGTTGCGTTGGATTCTGCTTTGAGGCCTGTAACTGACTGACCTAGTAAGGTTTGCTCCTGAAACGATGATTCTTCAAAAACTGGTGGGGAAAATATCACTTCCAGGCTGGGACCCTGCAATTAAATATGAACATAACCTTTAATTATAGTGTTGTTGTCACTTCCACTCTCTTATAATATCACATGTGAAATATTCATTAGAGTTCATCAACATTAGAAACTGTATGAAATGGCTTTTGCTATGAAAGAGGCCAATAGTTTGTGTTTTTATTTTTATCTGACAGCAATATGGGGTGAAATAAAAATGGTGAAACAGACCAGAAAAAATGATGGTTGCATCAGTCTTTCCATTAATATTGTGGGATCAGCTCTGCCGGCTACTGCCACCAGACTTTGCTCTGAGCCAGAAGGGTAGTGCTGCTGTGTCTGTCATAGCCACCCTCAGTGGCCTTACTGCTTGCCTGTAACTGTCTGCTGCCGCTGTGCGGGAGGGAGGACAGACCTTCATTTCCATCTAACTATATTGGTGCAGGCTGTGGGGAGAGGTAATCCCACTTCACTCCTCTCAACTGACTGTTTTTGGGGATAAGAGAAGCACTGCTTAGCCTCTTCTCTTATTTCTTGATAATGAGATGGGAGTAACCCTCCTCCTCTTTTCCTCCTCCTTCGAAACAAAAAACACAATCATAACCTGCACATCCTTAAAATATCTTGCTCCAGGGTGAGAGTTACTAAACCAATTTTTTGCTTACCTTTACTGGTGGTTGCTGAGTTAATGTCTGGTGCCCCAGTGCTTGGTATTAAAAATGTCTCCATAGGCATTTACCTACATACTGGGGCTGAAAGTGCTGCTCCAAAAGAAGCTATTGCAGTTCAGACACTTTGGCAAACCAAATAACAGTATTTTCAGAAAAGTAATATAGTCAAAATCCCAATGATTTTATGTGTTCTGGCCATTCCCCCTTGTCCAACTATCTAGGTATTCATCCTACAGTCATCTTCATCGTATCAGAATGCCAGATCGGTCTTGGGGTTGACCAGAGAAGGGCCACAAGGGCCCTTGGTAATTGTCCATTGACCAGTATTGTCAACGCCAACAGTTTGAAAATCATGAATCAAAAACATTTAGGTCTTTATTTTTACACACACACACACACACACACACACACACACACACACAATCTTGCCAAAAGTCTGTCTCTTAGTTTTTGAACTCCCACTACACATCCCCAGTGTGTGTGTATGACAATTACAAGTTGAAAATTGTACCTTAACTGCATAGGAAATGTGCCCCACACATCCAGGACCCTGGTCCCTGACACCCCCCATTCCTCACTCTTCATTGAAAGGTTTCTCTTCCCTCTCCCCCACCGCCCCAGTAGGTCCCCTACAGCACCAGTATTCTCTCCAGCAGGCTCTTGTGATGCCCCACTGCACTTCCCTCCGCAGCAGCCTGCAGGCAAAAAAGCATCACCTGAGCTCCTATCTCCATTCACGCTCTATCACTGTGCTGTGGTAGTGGAAGAGGGGATGGTGAGGTCACGGCTGCTGATTTTGGGAAGGGGGCATCTCTGCTGTGCTGCACCTGTTTCAATGCTTTGGCCTTGTGAGCACACACAAAGCCATTGCTAAGATTGCCTGCAGCACAAATAGCTCAGTGGCCTCTGAGCTGCATGTGTTTTATCACACAGTTGAAAGAGCCTCCAAAATGGCAACAGTCACAACGATATGAGCATTGACAACACAGGATTACAGCCTGCACTGTTTCAGTGGGTTGCATCATTTGTCCTTTGGGGTCTTCAGATGGCCTATTGATTTGTGTGATGATCAGAAGACTTAAATCCTTAAATGGGGCTAGATACAAAGCAGGGGCCTATTTTGCTACTATGCTTGCCTTTTCCATCCACTCCTGAACTGGAGTTGACTTCCACCCCAAAGTTTGGTTTTGTGTTTTTGTTTAGCAACTTTGTGTACCTATCTGCTCTTGTTTTAATTACCTAGTTACATGAAACATTTTTTTTCTTTTTGTAATATGTACATTTTAGGGGATCTTATGAGGCATATACATTTTTAACCAAGTTTTTACTATTTATTTGTACATCCTCACAATTTATCACATTTTCATAAGATTTAAAGAAGATTTAAATTTTGAAGCCAAATGTAGGCTTTGGATGTTCTTGATTCCCATCCTGTTTTGAATAAGAAGCAGGGTACATTTACACAGCAATTTAAAAAAACAACCACCATGTGCACTGTTGGGGACTGTTTGGGATTACCCTGGTGATGACTCTAACTCTCTCTTTACAAAGGTGGATAGTTATTCTGATGTAATCTGCTGTGTCAGATGGCCCTGTCTGGGAGGCCGGAGGTTTAGAGACTGCTCAGAACATAGGGCTGCCTGATTTGATATCAGGATTAATACAGGGAGTTGCTCATAGTTGGAAGAAATGGCTACAGTTGATCCCTACTGCAGGGAATATCTGCATGTGCAGTGGTGGATTTTTTTTATTATGTCCAAAATAAAATATATTGAATTTTTACTACATATGTGCAAAAATATCTTTTCGTTAGCTTGAATATATAGAACGGTATGAATGATTTATTATCTGAAAAACTATGTAATAGAAGACCACAATAAAAATTACTCTGGGATTAAAATTACGTTAAAAATATCACATTTATAATTGCTTTTAAATAGTGTATCCAAGTATGTTTGCATGTTTATACTGAAGGTAACAGTAAGTGATGAAGTATAGCCACAGTCCAGCAACGATTTACACATATACTTAACTTTTTATGAACAGTGAGTGTTTCCATTGATTGTAAATGTGGCTACTTGCATTGAGGAAAGTTGAACATGTGAGCATCTGGGCCTACATATGTGGGAAATAGGTAATAAAGTATGTTGAGCAGTGGCAGATTTAGAGTTAGTGGGGCCTTGTGTGCTGCTTCATTTTTGGGGGAGCCCCCCTCAGAACCCAGCCAAGAAGAAGAAGCAGCATTCTCTCCTCTTCTCCCCCCCCCCGAGGTTTTTTTTTGTTATTTTCCTTCATCCGCCTCCTATATTATAAGTAATAGGAAGTAAATGAAAATAAAGTGAAAGACTACAAAAACAATCAAGGTACAACTTTTTTTGTTTTTCCACAGAACACTTGCAAATTGCTGTGGATCATGGCGGACCACTTAATGATCTTTCCAAATGTTGTTTGTACTGTTAGCTAACTATTGTAAAATGCTTTGGATAAGAGCACTTTATAAAAAAACAAAAAACCCTTAATAACCTTTCCTCGGTCCACCTGAATGGAGTTCTCGGACCACAGTTTGAGAACTTCTGGTCTACATGAAAGCTTGTATTTGCATTACACTAATATGAAAAAGGTGTAAAAATAAAAAGTATAGATGACTCATGAATGGAAAAATAAAAGTTAACATCCTCTGAAGAAACTTATTCAATAGCTTTTTTTCTACACGTTTTCTTTACAAAATTGTTAATTGTCATCGTAAAGTAATATTTTGTGAAGAGGCACTTTCACTTGTTAATATCTCCTAACTTTTCAAATGTTCCTGACTCATCATATTTTGCAAATTATTTTTAACTCATTTCAATACAGAAACACGTTCACCAGCAGCATTTGTGACAAGTATTGTTAAATATTTTCAAAATGGTTTCTACATTTGGAAAGGTTGCCTGCAAACCATCACGTACAAGTCTATACAAATCAACTGGTGATCTCAAAGCACAGACCTCATCATTTTTGATAAAATGAATGAAATGTTTCACTTCATCTTGAAAAAGATTTGTGTCTATGTCCTCTCCGTAGAATTCACTTAATTTCTTAATGTAGTGGCTTTTAGCATTTTCGTCCAAATGTCTGTCAAAAAAGATGCAAATTAAATCAACAATTTTCTTAGAGATTCACCTCTTCTCTGCAGTTGCACTACTTTTGTGTCACAAATTATCGTGGAGACCATCAATGTTATCTTCTTTCCCTTTTAAAATTGATTTCATTGTCTCTAGTTTCACTGAAAAATAACTTCCTACTTTTTTTACACTTCTCATCAGATATATCAAAGAAACGTATATTTTCTGTTCATGTTAGTACCTCTGCTTCCACCAAGCTATAGTCATTTCGTACTTCCATGACAAAACTTTTAACTGAGGCTAACAATTGTGCAGCATTCAATAAATTTGTATCAAGCTTTTGCAGCAATTGCCTGACGGCATTAATTCTTTGAAGTAAACAGTTCCACAAAAGAGTAAAAACAGCAATATCATACTTTTCAAACTTTTCTACTAAGGATTTTGCTTCAGTTTTCGCACATGATTTTTCAAAATTTGATGTGGCTATGTCTAATAAGGTTTTTTTTTATATCATCATAGCTCATTTTGAAAGCCAAAACAGCATCTGCATGAGCAAACCACCTGGTGTCACAAATTCTTTTGACTGTCAAATGTTTTTCATTTGCCTGCTCCAAGCGTGATTGTAGCATACTCCACCAATGCATGGAAACTGGGGGGGGGGAGGCATACACGATTTGAACGAAGTCAAAAAAATGTGTAGCTCCCTCACAAGATTCGGCTGCTGTGTTGCAAATTAAATTTAAGGAATGGAACATGGTATGAATAAAGCAGAGGGGCTTGCATTGTTTAGTCTTGCCTGTAGACCTGAATATTTTCCTTCCATATCTGTGGTGTTGTCATGGGCAGAGCTTTGATAATTTTTGATGTCCAAACCTGAATTTGCAATGAATTCCAAAACAGTTGTGTCTAAATATTCAGAAGTGTGGGATTTTAGCAGGACGTAACAAAGAAATCGCTCTACAACTTCACCATTGCTGGTCACATATCTTAAAATTAATGTTAATTGGTCTACATGACTCACATCTGATGTTGAATCGACTATTATGGAATAGTACTTGGCATCCTTTACTTCATCAGTGAATTGGTTTCTAAGCTGCTTTGCCATTATAGTGATGAATTCATCGTAGGTTTGGTGTGTTATAAAGTTGGTCTTCCCTGAGCCACAATACTGATGATTTTTCAAATGTTATTTGAGAAAATTGTCAAATTCACTAAGCTATTCAAGGCAGGTAAAAAAATTACTTTTTTGATTTGACAATGATGACTCATCATGTCCTCTTAGAGGTAGTCCCAAAGAAGACAGCAGTTTGACCATGGCAGCAACACGTCTCAGCACTTTCCTCCTGTAAGAACACTTCTTTTCAAACTGAGCTGATAACACAGAATCAATTCTTCCAGATAGTTTACGCCTTTGAACGAACTTACACATTGCATTAGTATGAGCATTGGCAGTCTCATGATCAGCACTATGTCTTGCAATGTTTCTCTAATTAGAGTGCCCGTCGACGAATGTTTGTTTTCCTTTACTATGGTCAGGGAATAATTTGCAAACATAACAGTAGACTGCCTTAGTGGTTTCTGAATTTCCGTCTTCCCATTTTTCTTCATCCTCAGAAAATGGGACTCATGAAGACCTCTAAATTGCTTTTGTCCTGCAACCTCATACTCTTTTCTCAAATTTTCCATATTATCTAAGTTTTTCAGTTTATTTACTAAGAAATAGTCTATCATATCCAAGTAAACAGATTTTGGCCATAATGCAGTGTCTTAAGGGTAGGTTTGTTCCCTTACTTTGACAAAATTACCTATATTTTATATTTTCCATTGTCACTTCAGAATCCGCTTGTTCAACTTTTGCAGTTATTGTGGTATCCCCACAACTCGGCAAGTGATCAGATAATTCAGATGTTTCCTTATCCATACTTTTTTATGAATGTCCATTATTCAATACTTCAAGCTTTTTAAAGTAAGATGACAAATCGTCTTTTGCTTAGCTTTGTCTCCTTGCCTCACCTTCATTTTTTTGCATTTTTGACTGCCAGACTCAGTGTTGCTTCATTGCTAAAAAACTGACGTTGATTTTAGGAAGATTCAAAAGGTCTGAAAGAGCAGGGGCGTAGCCACAGTTGGGCCTGAGTAGGCTGTGGACCATCCAGTTAGGTTTATTGCAGTTAATCCCACGTTTTTATCAGACTCTGTAAAAATGGGATTTTGAACCATTACATACTAGTGACAAATCACAGGCATTGTTGCAAAGTGCAGGAGGGTGCTTTTGTTCAACTGGATAATTGGTCAAGCTGATGGACTTTGATTGGCAAATGACAATTTCCCGTAGTTGCTGTTATGCTGTTAAGACAGTGGAAAAACTGGCGAAGCAAAATTCTTTGCTAGATTACTTTTAAAAAAAAAAATGTTTAGAGCACAGTTCATAGAATATGTTTGCAGAATGCAGAAAGCGTGGACCACTTTGCGACTTATTAAACTCTTATTAAATCAACACTAATTAACTCATTAATCAATCAACTAATTAAACTCTTAAATCAACTAATCAATTAAATCAACTAATTAAACTCTTATTAAATCTTATAAAATCAACACTTATTAAATTCAGTCATTTGTCAGATTTGTCCTACATTTTGGGGTCCCCTGTTGTCGGGGGCCCCGTGCCACTGCACGGTTTGTTTCCCAGTAAGTCCACCATTGATGTTGAGGTGGTCCTGATTTTTTAAGTAGTGTACTGCCTCCTGTAATCACGTGTTCTCCGCAGAAAGGCAATCATCACTGAGTTATATTTTTTTAAAAAGGATCTTCACTTCGTAATTTGTTCCTCTATTTTCATAATTATTAAAGAGACCACAAGACAGAAATATCAAATGGAAAAAATACTGTAGATTCATGATGATACCGATACATACACACTTGTAAAATTTTTTTTTTTTTTGCTGAACACATGTAGCAGTACTTTGTATCTACAGAACTGTTTTTCAGTTAATATTGTTTATTATTGCACCTCAGTCAAGGGAGATTGGTTTAAGAATTAATGTTACTGGCTTTTTAAAATACATTTGGCTTCTAGCCTATTGATTTGTTAGAAGGCTTCCAAAGTATTTTGCTAAATTTAGTTCAAGGTAGGATTTTATCTTTTATCAGTGGTTAATCATATTCGTTTGTGAAAGATTTCTTTGCCTTTTCTGTCAGCTCTGCAGTTATTCTGAGTTCTATGAAAAACATATCCTAGCTTTAAATTTCTAAATTGCAGTTTTCTGCATACAATAAAGTCTGCATTCATATAGACTAGAATTAAATAATTTTTATTTTGTAATTTGACCTGTTTTGAACAAAATTATCAAATTTTTTTAGAGGTAAAGAGGTGTCTAGTTAGTTAAATAGAGAATTTTCACAAAACACTTTAGCATGGTTAAATGAAGATAGTCGGTTTGATTTAATTTGAGAAGAGGCTGTTTGTTTTTTAAAAAGAATCTCAATATTTATGAGAAATCATTCTTTGTCTTTGTATGAAGTTGCATTTAGTTTACTTTGAGCCCATCTACAGTGTGTTAATTTGAAAATGCCTGTAAGATTGTATAAGGGTTCTTGCCCTATAATCTAATGAATGAGAAGTAAAATGCTTGTTTGCTTTTTAGTATTGAGAGACTGCAAAAGATACTTGTTTCCTACAAAAAGGGAGGTTTAAAACATAAGTACTTGTTGATTAGGACATCCAAAAGTAGTAATTTACAGAGACAAACAATTTGTCATTTGTTATATTTTCCTAATAAGTTGATTTTATGTAGTAAAACTTGATCCTTCTGTTTTTGAATACTATATTATTTTTTAGTTTAATTTATTTGTGGTGAACTGAAATGGCAGTTCTTCTGTTGGGTTTTATTCTGCAGTCTTTATACAGACAAGGTTTCTGTTTGTGTCCATGGGAGTTTGAACAATTGAGATGGAAGACAAGATTACGTAATAAATATATTTTTTAAGTTCCATACAAAAATATTTAAAGAATGATAAAGTTACAAAGTCAAACACTCAGAAGTTGCCTGTGCAATGTTAATGTGGTGAATATGCAATATGACTGTGTTGCCCAGCTTCACATAGGAAGTCTGTGATCGAGCCACAATACATGAGGATGTCCTTTTGTGTTCTTGCAACTCATTGCCTTGTTCTCTGTCTATCCTGTGGACTGAAAGAAGCCGATATCCTGAAAAAATAATACATGATCATGTAATTAAAAATGGTACCATGGTATAAATATACAATCAGGTCAAATTAAGGTTTCATAGACCTGATTATCATCAAATAATTCCAGATGTGAATGATTAATGGCCTGCTTCTGATTCTGCACTACTACGTGAGTGAGCTCAAATAGCAACCACTGCTTGCAGTTGCATGGATTGGAGGGGGCAAATTTCCTCCCCTGGCTTCCATAGAATTCTCTTGTGCTTAAGTTACTCATAATAGGCTTGGGAACCAGGATTGAACTCTAAAAGAATAAACACACAGTCTCATGATGTGTCTCTTTACAGCCACATTTATGATTATAACTGCACTTCCTGATGGTCAAATATAAGCTTTAATTTTGTAAAGGGATGTATTATTTTATGTACTACACTAGTACACTTTGACCTCTGCTAAAATACTGTCATCATCACTTCCCCATGCTCTGACCGGATTACTTCACACCTTGCTTCCTTCTTTAGTTTAGTGTCCCTTTTTAAGCACATCAGATTCAAGTTCCTTGACCTTCAAAGTTTTTTTTTACAAAATGTTGTCACCACCTACATCTGCTTTCAGTTCTCACTGACTCTCCTCCCATACCTTTCTCCTCATGTTTTCCTTATCCCAGAGCTTGACTGTATGACAAGCCAGGGTCTGATTCAACTATGCAGTAGTTTGCCACATATTAACTCACTGTGTGGACCCTGCTACCCTGCGCTAAAAGTTACATAATGTGCTTTGACATACTGCTGTTTGAAACTGGACTACACCATTGCCCTAGGGATGTGCATCAGCAGGGTCTGTATGGACGCTTTGTGCATGACACACTGGCATGCACTAGAATTTATGCCCCAGCTGGTATACACAAACAACACATGTGGACTGGGTTTGTAACTTGGAAAGAGGAGGGGAGACCATTTACAGGAGTTGCCCAGGACGCAAACACATCACAACCATAGATAAAGGTACCCTTCAGATCACCCTTATATATTGGACCAAGTGTCCTCAGGATTGATTAAGACTGATGCACAGCCGGTTTATAAGGCTGTCTGAAACAATCATATCTTTCACTATTGTGTAAAGTGGCCTCAAGATATGTAATATACTATGTTTCAGGAATAGTACCAGAAACTACTGGCTGAATTATCAGACCAAACTACTTAATGGTATTTGCAGTTTGGATGGTACTCCTTTTAAGGTGTTGATACATAGCAATAAGTGAGGGTTGGGTTTTGTTTTTTTTTTTGGTTAATCAAGCCTTCATTGTACTTGGATGGGAACAAGCTCATTGAGACTTAATCCAAATAAGTTTGGAGATACTTTTGGATCCCTAATTGTATGGGTGCTTTTGGTGGGCGGGGTGCCTTTTTATTATTTCTTTTTGCTGTGGTGATTGATTGTAACTGTTTCTGACGTGAACTTTTCCAGACTTATCCACTCTTTTGTGGGTTACTACAGTGCTGTCTACATGGGGCTCTTGAAAGCCCACTTGGAAACTACAGGTGACACAGAATGCTGTAGAATGTCTGCTTAATGATGAATATTATGTGGAGAATATTATGCCAGTATTTCAGACTATACTGGCTCCCTGACTGCTTCTGGTTGGAAGTCATGGGCACGTATTGATCTTTAAAGCCCCACCAGAGGTACATTGTTTGGGTCCCAGCTACTTTGAGAACCTGCTTTTCTCTGTGCATCCTCATGACAATTGAGATCAGCTGATACATTCTTGCCTTCAATTCCTTGATTTGAACATCTGGCAGATGGAGGCAAGGCATTTTCAACAGAGGTCTCTTTACTTTGGAATTTGTTTCCCACTTTGGTCCGACAGAACCTGAGCCTATTTACCTTCAGGAGACAGTTTAAAGCCCATCTGTTCACTTAGGCTTTTCCCTAAGAGGGTGATGATAGGGTGTGTTTATGTTTATAGTTGGAAAATAGAGGTTTTTAAATATGTAGTTGACATTTGTCAACTAATTTATTTATTTATTTATTTATTTATTTATTTTTAAATGTGGCCATTCATGAATACCTTACTTTTATTTAAAAAAAAATTAAAAAAAGTTGCAGGAGTGTTGCTTACCTCTGTAGATGGGAAAGAACTCAGGCAAGAAAATAAAAAGGATTAGGGAAAACAAACATTAATGAACTGCTCTATTAACTAGACTAGAACATAGTGAATCTGTTAAGATTTTCATTCTATCAAACTTAAATGTGATACCCTTTGGAAATGAGAAAAATTAAGATTTTTTTAAAACACATGCTTACCATCTAAAAAATATTTCTAGTACAATACATTACTTTCATTGAAAGTACCTACATTGAATACTTACAATACACTGAATTTATTTATTATGATTTCCCAGTTTCCACATCTTTGTGTTAAACTGTAAAACTTGCCTCTAGTTTTGTTTATTTTGTATAGTTTCAAGAAATAAGTGTGTGTTTGTGTGTGTGCGTGCACGTGTGTGTGCACGCACGCACACTTATTTCCTGAAAATTATATATATTCCATGCAATATTTTTATTGTGTGTGTGTGTGTGTGTGTGTGTGTGTAATATATATATATATATATATATATATATATATATATATATATATATATAAAAAAATATTGCATGGAAACGTTTGGACAGATTTTAATCTGATTTTCCTTAAAAAATATAATTTCAACAAACTAGAATATAACTCCTAACAAGAAAGTAATATTTCATTAGAAATGCAAAAGGACTCTTTTGGGGGGGGGGGGGGAATGGTTTACACACTGATACCTTTTGTTGGATGTGGATACTGAATTTGTTTGAGGCATCATGACTTACTATAAATGCTTTGGGCTGATATTTTCATGAAGAAACAGAGACAACATACTATGAAGGTGTTTCAGGAATACATATTGACACTGGAATACGTTCCTTTTTATTTAAGATATTTGAATGAATATTTAAGTAAACTGGAGAATAATGTTAGTGGAAAGTTCAATAGTGTGGCATAAAGGTACCTGTATAAATGTTTAAATACTGAACAAAGTTTTGCTACGAAAGGTATTTTCTGTTTTGGAAGAAGGGATAGTTCTTTTAGTATTTTTGAGATAGTTAATGTAGGACACTTATTTCTCTTTGAAAATTTTATGTGCCTAGAAATATGCAGAAGGCTTACAATATATACACTAGAAACAAAGACCCCAATCCTGCAAAACATGCACATGCTTAAATTTAGCACATCAGTAGTCTAGCTAACTTTAACTGGACTGTTCAAGTACTTTAAATTAAGTAGGTTTGTATTGCTTAGTTATGTGAAGAAGGCAACAAGATTTGATAGTGGTCAGCATCTTACATGATCAGACCCCACAAATAAGAGCACTTTTAAATGAATACAAATGGTAAGAAACACCTTAATGCCTTTTAAAGTGCAACATGAAGTGAATACAAATCAAATATAGTTGTTGTTTTTTTAATGAGTTGATTGAACAGAGAGAGAACACATGGGAACTAAAATTTTACAAAAGTCATGGGGAACATTTTTGTACAAGAATATTATCAATGTTCATGTTGACATATCTGTTTGCGTAGGCTTATTAAAAATATTAAGAAAAAATATAGCAAAATGGTGAAATAAGATAATAAAAGAAATGAGCTTTGATACTTCAAATTACTTCTTTTCTTTTCCTTGTTTCTTTATTAAACTTTATTTTTACAAACCAAAGAACTCTATTCCTTTCTTCATTAAATTAAATCATGCTCTATTTTTCTTATAACTTTTGATCACGTAAGGTAGATTGTCTTAAAATTTACCTACATATATTTTTTTAAATGTATTTTCGCCTGTATTTTTAAAGGAAATAGAGAAATTGGGATTAGAGCTGAATGAAAACAAGCTGCGTTTGGAACAAGCACAGCAGGATGCAGCAAGAGCCAAAGACGAGTGCCTAAAACTGACAGAACTGCTGGGTAAATCTGAGCACCAACTGCACCTCACCAGGTACCCTTTATCCTATTACATGCCATAGCACCAATTTCATTCTGCTAATTTTTGCCACAGGCTTCCCCACTGTTGCTGCAGATATTCATAATCATTCACTGCATGCATTGCTTTCGGGTATTTTAGAAGAAGCGAAGATGTGGTAAATAAAGCACCCATTTACCTAAATGATGATCTTTCAAAAAGCCAAAATACATTTATTAAGTAAAAAGTCTGCAAGCACCGAACTGTATAGCATCTATTGGTGTAGAAACTCTAATGCTTCAAATTTATGAATTTAGGGTATTGTGACATAACGATGTAAATACTTACTGATGTCAATTATGAAACTATACTTCATCCGAGATTAAACAGTCTACATAATTTAACACTGTAGGAATGTAGGGAGAGATTCAGGACAGATCCATGAGAATAGCATTTCTGTCATTTGCCTCGGTGAAAATAATAAGATTGTGTGACACAAACATGTTTGTCACTCTGGGCTCTTTACAGGTTTATTCCATCATTGAACATAAATTACCAATCTACCCTTAATTCTTACTATTAGACCTGTAGAGAAAATTCCAGAGTGGCAATTTTCTGATTATTTATTCCACCTTGAGTTTTGGTAACTGTTAAAAATTTCTCTTTTTGCCAAATACACAGCTGCTTCTTTTAATCTTTTGTATCACTTTTATCTGTTGGTAAACATCCAGTGTCAGATCTGAGGCCCTTACTCAGTCCTTAATTAGACAAAAAGCTCTCATTGGAGTCGATGTAAATTTACCTGAATAACAGCCTCAGATTTTGGCTAATTGACAGTGGAGTATTCACACTCCTACTCTAATCCTGCACCCACTGAATTTAGTGAGAATTTTGTCATTGGTTTCAATGACAGCAGAATTGGATTCAATGTAAACTTTCTAAATTCATTTAATCAATCTTTTACTCCGCTAAATTTCAGTGTTATTCAGAGCACGGTAGTTTAACAGATGGAAGAAAGCACCACCATAACAGCCTGTATTCAGAGAAAAAAATTTGCTAGAGGTTGATGAACTTGAAAAAAGTTTTGGGTGAGTTGTTAAGATATCTAAAGTTTGGATTTAGAAGAACTTCCTTAATAATGATTTGTTGTGATAGTTAACCAAATGGTTTAACAAGCTCCGTTTTAGCAAAAGACTGATCATGCATTATAAAGCAGTGTGATGTCTTGGAGAAAATCCTAATAACACATTTTTTTGTGAAAATCTTTCTCTCTTAATAATACAGACTAATAACTATAAATTTAACATGGTTCAACACTTAAATGCAGGTGCATAATGTCAAAATGATTCAGGTAGCTATTTAATTACAGACATTTTAGAATCTGACTTAGTGTATACAATATGGCCTTTTATTGATAAAATAAAAAGTATGCTTATGTTGATTTAGTATATAGTTCTAACTTCATTATAAAAAGTGAGATATAGGGGCCAAATCTTCCCCTTAAGTCACCAAATTCTATAATTATCTGTTCTGTGTAGGTTCTGTTACCACCCTCATAGGGTAGCCAGGTGTCCGGTTTTCAAACGGAAAGTCCAGTCACATCTGCTGACCAGACACGCAAAGTCCGGTTACTGCAGGCAGGGAGGTCCCAGGTCATCACTCACACCAGCCCCTACTCAGGCCGGGCTGCCTCCTACCTGTGTTGGGCAGCTGCAGCTTCCAGCCCTGACTCTGCAGACGAGTCTGTCCCGACCTGGGCGGGCAGGGGGAGCGGGAGGGGAAAACCAGCGAATGACGAGAGGAGGGAGGAAGAGGAGTGAACAGGGGGCAAGGCCTTCAGGGGTGGGGTGGGGCCTTCGGGGAAGAGGTACCGCAGGGGCGGGGTCTCGGGGGGGAAAGAGGTGGGGCAGGGAAGGTTCCAGCACTCCTGCAGAAGTGTCTGGTTTTAAATATACAAAGTTGGCACAGTAGCATCTGAGAGCCGTCCAGTAGTGTATTAAGTGATCTTACTAATGTTGGTCAGGTATGGACAGGAAAAAGGAGCCACTTTTTCTTCCTCTGAGTTGTACCCGTTCTCCATGCCACTCCTGTCCCTCTCCCTGTAGCATCACATCCTGCCAGAACAGGTCTCTTAATAAGTGAAGGGGCAGATATCGCTGTGAGTGTCCCACTTTCAGATCTTTCATTGAAGGCACTAAATCTCTTTCTGGTGTTCCCATTTTGAATCCAGTAATTGTTTAGTAATGTGATACACTATTGTAGTTAAATACTTTGATTTTTGCTCATCTCAGGCCATGGAGAAGGGTAAATTGCATTCCCTTTCACACACAGGAGCAGCCGTGCCAACAGAGGTATTCATCCTAGGGGGAGTTGGCAGTATTGCTGCTGTCCTTCCCTGCGGGTTCTGCCAAAGAGAACAGCTTTTAAGTTCTAGAGCCCAGTCTTCGGAAGGATGTTGAGAAGATGCACTGATTTAGTGCATCTCTTAGGTGTCCTGGCCTTGCCCTTTTCTAGCTGTCTCCACTGTGACAAAGTTCCTCCTCTGCGTTGGTGGGTTCTGCGCTTTCTTGCAGATTTGTTCGCCTCAGAGGTTTACGGCAGTCCTCAGTTTGGCACCTTTTTGTTAGTGGCACAAACCTGCCGTTCACTCAGCCAACCGCATCACTGGCCAGCATGGGGAAGAAGAGGAGAACAGTCCCTGCAGTCTCTGCTGGCCCACCTCAGGGGACAGGCCAGAGACCTTCTCCTCTGGTGGGACTCACAGTCCAGATCAACTCCTCTTATATCAAATAGGGAGTTGGGGGGAATGAGGGGAACCTGGGCACCCCCACTCTGGGTTCCAGCCCAGGGCCCTGTGGATTGCAGCTGTCTGTCGCGTCCCCTGCAACAGCTGCATGACGCTACAACTCCTTGGGCTACTTCCCCATGGCCTCCTCCCAACCCTTCTTTGTCCTTACCACCAGACCTTCCTCCTAATGTCTGATAACACTACTACTTCTCAGTCCTCCAGCAGCACACCCTCTCACTCTCAGCTCCTTGCGGGCCCCTCACTGACTGAAGTGAGGTCCTTTTTAAACCAGATGTCCTAATTACCCTGTCTGCCTTAATTCGTTCCAGCAAGTTCCTGATTGTCCTGGAACTGCCCCTGTTACCTTACCCAGGGGAAAGGGATCTGCTTAACCTGGGGCTAATATATCTGCCTTCTATCACTCTCCTGTAGCCATCTGGCCTGACCCTGTCACACCACCTACTTTCTGGACTAAACTAGCTAGCCAGCTCTATGCCTCCAAGAAGAACTTGGAAGTGTGGGTGGCTTGTTCCCACTATGAGTAGTCTTTCTGCTACCATGCGTCCAAAGCCCTGTTTCTTCTGGCAGAAGCTAGAGGAATCCAAAGAGTTAAGTGGGCCTAGTAGTCTTCTGCTATCTTCTACTTTGTTGCTAAAAGAGCACATTACTAAACAGAAGATTAGTGACGTACTAAAGAACATCAGTCTAAGTATTTTGAATGTAAAGAAGAATACAATCAATATAAAATGCTTAATTTAAATATTGGAAAACTAGAAAGTAAATATTATAGATCAATTGGATTAAATGAGAACATGCAATCCAGGCCTGAAGGGGGAAAAAGGAAATTATCCACAAGCTATTTTTTGCAGGGGAAACTTCTCACTCACCTCCTCCTGTCCCCAAAAATCCACTTTCTAAACACTGGTCTGATACAGACCAATTAAACTGCTTATCAGTTAAAGAAACATACCTGTTAAAATAGTAATTCTTAAAGTATTTATTTGTCTCTTGCATATCACCTTTGCTTCTGGATCACTGGAATGTGTGTTTACTTATGTTGGAAGTACAGCTTTCTTAGAAATCCTTGATGTTTAGTTAATGTACATATTTTTGTTCCTTGAATCCAGTTCATAATTCCAACTTCTGTATTTGGAAATGACAGAAAAAATATGGCATTATTGCTGACCTTGAACAATAACCATCATAATCTTGCATACAACATTGGTCCCCTTCTCCCTGCATTTGCAGCTTCACCATAATGTGACTTTAACAAATTTGTTTCAAGTCCTGTATGGTTATGAAATAGTAATTAAGTTCCAATATCTCACCTGTTGAATTCCAATCTGAGTTTTCATATGAGAACTGCTATAGGAAGAAAACATGGGCCTAATGTTGCCTCAGTGAAATCAATGGCAAAACTCTCATTAACTTTTTAATAGGCCAGGATTGGACCCTGCTACATGCACCATGCCATCTGAATACTTGATTTGCAGCTTTCAAAAGGCATGAAGCATTCAGGCCTATTTAATCTGTGAGAGAATTATTACCAAAATCGTATTGGTACTATAGTGGTGGCGATCAAATAGGAGATGCAATATGATGATCAGAATGATCTGATTTTAAAATGTCATTTAATTTATTGAAATAATTCTTTCACTCTTCTTGTGTAACTGAAAGATGAGTATGAAATCTCTCTCATTACACAAAACAACTAAAAGTTAATATTTGTGCTTCAGTTACAGTTTTGTCTCTTAAGAAGTGGTTTCTATATCCCTATCCAAGAGAAGCTACATAAATTCAAGGAAGTGAAGTAAATAAAATATTGGGCTTAATTCTCTTTTGTTTTTAAGTCTAATATTTCATTCACTTTGTTGGTTCATTGTATCTCCTCTCAAATCATGCCAATCAGAAATGCTTATGATAGTATCAGAATAGACTCATGTCATCTTAAATTTTGCTGGGAGAGAGAATTAAAGCAGAGTGTCATATTTACTACTATTTTTTGCAGCCATTGCAGGTAGTGTTGGATGTCAACTTTGTAGATGAGGAAAACATTACTTGAATAATATATGTCACCCATGCTTTTAAGTCCAATAATGTGTGACCTCCCAGGCTAATTTGAATGTCTGAGTTGCTCTTTAAAGATCACATATTTGTAGAAGTTTATACCACGTGATGACTGTGGCTGTTTGCAGTCTCTCTGTACTATTCTGAGGGAAAATGTACATAATATGATTGAAATATCACCAAAATATTTGTTGACAAAATATCTTCAGAAAGTAACACATTTGAAGAAAATGTCTTTTAGGGCATACAGTTGGTTTCAGCAGTGCTATGGCCTTTGTGGCTTCAAATAGCTACAGTACATCAATGCTTCTAGTAGCCTCTAGCGAGTTTTCAACAGCTCCATTGGCATTAATTGCAATCCATGTATAATAAATAAGGTAAATAAATTAAACCTACCATTCTACCTCCGGGGTCTTGTGACATTATTAAATTGCTAGAGTTTTGCTGTCATTGCTTATGATGTCACCAGAATTCCTTGCTAGAATTACAGCCTGTTTATAATCTATATTTAGGCTATATTATTCTTTATATTATAAAATATAATCTGACTTCTCTATTTACAGCACAAGTCTCATGCTGCTACTCACTGTTCTTTATTAAAGCTATACAAAACCTAGTATCAGCTGTGTTGTTTTCAAAGTAATATCTGTTAGTTATCAGCAGAATTATTTAGTGCGTTGCCTTTTATTCAGCAATTTTAGCACATCAGAAGCAGTCTCCTATTGATGATAGATAAGGAATTCTAATGAGATTTCATTTTTAGTATTAATGGTATTTAGTGTTAATTAGTAGCAGTGGACAGTGTCTCATTTTTCTAAACTACTTATTTTCTAGACTAATGAATATAGCAAAAACACCAATATATGGAAAAAATAGCAAAAAAACCAAAGCTTAATTGTAAACATTTTATACGCTGTTTGTTTTGTATGAATAGCTTTATCTATTAAAAATAGTGTAGGAAGGAGTAATAACATGAAACAACTCATATAACTAATAAACTTTTAAAATTCTGTTTCATATGTTTAATTTTCATTAAATTAAGGGATAGTTGTGACTATGGTGTTGTGATTCAGTCAACATTTATTTCTATCTGTTTTTCATATACAAAGGCATTAGGATGCCAGAAAATAAACTGTTAACGGAGAATTAACTTCTTTGGCATGCTTTCATACTTATCTTCCAAATTAAAGAAAATGAAATGGGCAGAAGCAGAGTGTAGATTACCTCCTTTTTGTCAAAAATGGTGGGAATTTGAAAATTAATAATAAAAAAGGGAACAGATGCAGTAACATGCCAGAGGGAGATTAATGTGGAGAGTAAAATCTGTGAGCAACAAAACTGAAGCAAACTGAATCAGTGGGAGGTGGTTGTACAATCAAAATCAGGATAAAAGAGAAATTACAAACAACCCTGCACTTGTCAAAGTAGTAGTAATGAAATCCTGACTCTGCCAGCAGTGAGAACCTGTGTTAGCACTTTGGGGTAAGGATGGTAGCTGGGTGCCAGGTAGGAGGGCAGTGTTAGGTTGCTGGGCAGCAGCCATCTTGTGTAGAACAGATGGCACTGAAAGCTGGCAGGGGAGGGGCTCCTTAGCAGAACTAATCAGACAGTAACAGATAGGGCAGCTGGGAAGACTGACCACAGAGAGGGAAGCTGCAGGGTAGCTACAGAGCTCCATGATGTTTACAGTGGTGTGCCCATTGGTCTGAGATAAGACCTTGCAATGTCTTTTTACTGCAGAAAGTACACAAACTTTTGTTAAATAAAGAGTTTATCTGATCATCCTACAATAAAAGGAATGTATCAACTCATTGCTGAGCTAATTTTGTGACAACATTGTATTTTGAATCTTTGCTACCAAGGAATTTTGTGTGGCCTAATCCTTGCAAAAATAAAAATATACTATCAGGAATGTCACACACAATCATAAGTTTGTGTTCCATATTTCATTAATATACATAATGAAATAATTGGAGATTAATGTTTGTATATCTGTATATTTATATAGAGAGTGATCCTGCTGGCAGACCCCCTACTTCCATTGATGTTAATGAGTGGTTGGCATTCAACACCTTTCAGGATTGGGTTCTTCAGTTGAATTAAATATTTTATGATATTTATGATGTTTGATTTTGTTCAGGAGGAGCCATTTCCTTCCTCATAAGTGATAGCCTATGGGAACTGAATTGAGGTCCTAGTCCTGTAACCTTCAGTCACATGAGTAAATTTTACTCAAGTAAGTAGTACCACTAGCATCAGTAGAACTACTCACAGGAGTAAGAAACAGAATTGTAACACGGAAGACAAAATAACCCAAGTATAATGAAAAAGAACTGACTGACTTATTATATAGTATTATTAACTAGTTTAGTTGATCATGATATTAAAATAAAAAATAATTCAGATATACAGTTGGGTTGTGGATGCTGAGCTCATCTTTTAACAAAGAAATCTACATCTGTATTTGAACTTGTATATCTCTCTTTTACAATAGGTTTATAGCTTGGCTCAATTATTCATTTTGAGTGGGGAGGGGAGGAAACATTACAGGGATTTGAAATAGGTGGTATAACATAGCCATATGCTATTTATGCAGCAGTTTCTGCAATAAATCTAATTTGGTGCTGTCAAAAAAAAATTAGACTTATTTGATATAGCAGCACATTAGTAAATGATTGTGGTAGATTTGAAAGTTGTCATTCACTCTGCTTACTTGTAACAGAATCTTGCAAAGCCTTTTTTTTTTTCTTTTTCCCTGAGCAACTCTATGAAAATTTCTCAGTTCTTTGTCCTGCAGCTGTAGAAACTGCAAATATTTCTACAACTGAAAAGAAGGTCTTGCTTTAAGGTAATTGTGGAAGGGGGTGGAAGAATGAATAACCTCTGTTAGCAATTATATGAATGTATAAGCAGAAAAAATCAATAAAACGGAGGGGGGGGGGGAAGCTAGATCTCTCCCTTGCCTACAGATTTTTCTAGTGTAGCTGAAATTGTTTCTCATTATATAGTATGTAGATAAATTAACTGCTCTGAGTTATTATGGAAGGTAAAATATTTTACCTGCCATCATAAGACCATATGCTGCTTTATAAAGACTGATATTGCATGATTTGAAATAAATCGGCTGTGTCTTCTTCTGGCAGTGCCTTTTAGAAATTGCATTACCAGTTTATTTAATAAGCAGTCAAGATAATACATGATTATTTAAATACCCTTACATTTAATCATGTACAAATACTGTTTAAGGTATATGTTGTGAGTATTCAAATGTTATTAACAAAGTTATAAGAGAAAACAAAAATAAAGTCAATATAAGTATGGGGTGAGCAAGGAATCCACCATGATGTCAGTTAATTAGGGAACAGAAAAGCTTTATAATCACTTATTTTCCTTTTCTCTTCATTTAAAAAAAAATGGTTTTTAAAAACCTTGCTGATTGTTATTTATTTTGATGTGTTGCTCTACCATACAAGTTTCTCAAAAGAAAGGCAGTGATATGTTTTCGGATTCGCATTTTAATTACAGTGAAAATTTACTTTATAGTGTTTAAACTGCCACTGGTCAGAAGAGAATTTTACTAATGATTTCGTCTTTTATACAACGAATCAGTCTGTTAAGTAACCAAATTGTTTCTGCCCATAGAATGCATTTACAATGGTAACAGGTAACAATACTTGCAGCGCTTCTGAGCAAGCAGTGTAATTCAGAAATAATACAGATGAGATTATCCACTGATTACAAGAAAATTAAAAGTAGTATTTTTTTCAAATGTCTTTTTAAAAAGAAATATTTATCACTGAGATCTAATCTGTTAAAGAAGTTTATAGATTAATATCAATATACATTTACTTTGAACTAATTCAATCAATTTTTATATAACTATTGGGAATGGAATAATATGATTTTTTTAATTTAAAAAACAATATTTCAGAAGAATGTATCCAAGCCTGCTAGATTTTATACTAATTTTGAAATTAACTGATTCTGATTTGTGTTAGAGACACAGCACTTGTTTTCTCTAGAACATCTGAAAGACTGTTTTAAGGAAGTTGCAATTGTGTTTTCTCTATGAAGGTTTCATTTTTCTAATGCTAATTTTAACCATTTTGAAAGCTGCACTGTGCTTTTTAAAATACAACCAGTTATTTTCTTTCTGGTCAGTAGCAATATTTCTGTTTCTCTCCTTTGTAAGGATCCAATCCTGAAGTCATTATGTAATAAGAGCTTCATCATGGACCCAAAGGGTTTGCCACTCACTGAAGTCTGTGACAAAACTCATTCACTTGAATGGGTGCAGGACTGGGCACATAGTTTTGTAAAGTTTGACATTTAGGAACATCATCCTACATGTTGTCTCTTACGTAAAATGCTTCCACAGTGGGGAAAAATTACCTGGAAATGTCTACAGCTTTGGCTATCTCATTGGTCTACCACATCCTCACCTCAGTCAGTTAAAGCCAGTGTGACTGAGGTGGGAGAGGAGCAAGAACTTGCTGAATTAAAGCAACATGCTGCTACTGGTTGTCACTCTGCTTCTGGCATTCTGAAATTCTAAGAGCATTTTTGCAGAAATTAGGAGGAGGAGTTCTGACTTCTTCCCCTGGCTGGCCGTGTGAATTGTTCTGCAGAGCTTGAATCACAAAATAGGGGCGGGAAGAAATAAAAGTGGCTATGCAATTAGGTGGGATGTTGCTGTGTGCTCCTCTTGTCCCTTTCTACAAATTGCTAAGATTTTTGTTCCCCTCAATGTAACGCTCCAGAGAAGAAAATAAAGACCCCCAGAAATAATATGGAAGAGGAATAGTTAGATCACAGAGAACAGAGTAGTCCCCAACAGAAAATGTGATATTAAATTGATACTATTCAGCTAACTATGTTTAGTAAAAAGAAAGGAGTACTTGTGGCACCTTAGAGACTAACAAATTTATTTGAGCTCAAATAAATTTGTTAGTCTCTAAGGTGCCACAAGTCCTCCTTTTCTTTTTGCAGATACAGACTAACACGGCTGCTACTCTGAAACCTATGTTTAGTATTAATTTGTCATAATACTATAAGACACTGTTTTTAAACTTTGAGTCAAATTTAGACCTAATGTAACCAGATGTAACTCCATTTTAGCTAATGAGGTTGTATTTGCTTACATAGATCCTGAATTTATCCATGACAGTTTAACACTCGATTTTTTTTTTCTGTAGTATGCTGAATAAAATGTTTGGTTCATTATAATTACATGTGCTAAAATGCTTTTAAAAACTTTTTTTGGCACAATTTTTCTTTTTGTTGAGTGAATTTTCTGTTTCTTAAAGGACACCTGAATTACATGTTGTGAAATTGAAGGATATTTTGTATTCCAGAAGAATGAAACAATCTAAGAGACTAGTTAATAATTCAGTAGTATGTGGTTATCAGAATCTATTTATGAAACGAGGGATGAGTGCATTAATCGCTACACATAATGGATCCTGTGGACAGTATGATGATTATCTCTATCCTGACTCCAATTTTTTTTAATTTATTCTAATTTTATGTACAGACAGTATTGTGATAGAGAGATGGATATGCATATTGCACAAGGATAGAAAGTGAGAAAATTGTTTTCAGGCTTCAGTTTAACAAACAATTATTTTTAAAAGTGCTGTATTTTAACATCTCTACATAAGACCTTAAAAGAACAATTATTTTCAAGGAAACAATGGTACTAGACGTTTAAAGTAATAATAACAATTGATGTGGATATTGAAAATAATTTGATTTTGAACTTTCTTATCCTGTTGTTCCCTTCTCCCTAACTCAGTTTTAGTAAATACTTTTGCCTCACATTTTTATGCTTTACAGCACAGATTATCTTTTAAGATAGAATTTGGTATTTTGGTTTAATTGTAAATCTTCTATTTATTAAGACTTTACTATTTTGTCTTTTGTATAACTAGAAAATATTTAAAGCATTGTACCAATTGTTGTGGGTTAAAAAAAATAGATATGTGTGAAGAAAGACATATTAGTTATTGGACTGAACGTAATTGTTAAAATAGTCTCATATTTTACCTCCACATTATTGTCTTCCTATACCCAAAAGTAATTTTCACAAATACATTACTGTACAGAGCTTCTTATTCTGCTGGTTAGGAGAAGTAGATTTAAATCCATACCGACAGTTCATTTGACAATGACCTTGAGGGGCTTTGCTTCTTGAAGAAGAAAGCAGAAGCTTGCAGTAAACAAAGTTCACTTCTGACAGATGGATTGAATGACAGAAAGGTTGCGAGTGCCAGAATAGCCCTGGCAGAGGAGGAAATGTTCAGTGGAATCCAACAGGAGAGGAGGTGTGAACAGGTGCAGGGTTGCTGACGGAAGGGGAACCAGATGGAAGGAGCCAGAGCCAGTTTATTTAAAGGAAAAGGCAGAAAACACTGAAAGGCTGTGCAATCAGTGGCTAAAAGTGTGCATGGAAGAAGGTAAAAATTCACAAAGCAAAACTGCACAGTGGGATATCTAGCACTTAGCATAATGGTACTAATTTGTGAGTTTAGTTTGAAAGTTGCTATTGAAATACATTATACCTTGGTCTTCATAGGATAAAGTATAGATATTTGAAATCTGATTTTTTTAAAAAAAATGCTTGACCTAGATATTGCCTGTCCATTATTTGTAATATTTAATGCACACAAAAGTTGTTATTACAGAATAATGTTAAGGTTGTGCCACAAACTAACCAGAGCAAGAAAATATAGAACTATGGGGCTAGATTTCCATTCTTAACTCGTCACACTGGGGTGCCAGCGTGCCTAAGTCTTGCAACACATAACAGATCATCCATCTACTGTTGGGAGTCCTCTGCAATACCTAAGCACAGTGGTAATGCTCAAGTACTGTGGAAGTTTTGCCTTTGCACTTCTCCACTTTTATTGTTTTTGGTGACATCTTTAATGCCAGTTTGCTGTTATATTTGCTAACTTATTTCAGGACAAGAGAAGGATTTTGGCTTATCCCAGCCCAGAAGAATAAAATATTCTCCTCCCTCAAATGATAGTATTATCCTTATTACTTTGTCCTGTCACGCCACTCCATTTCTGCTCATGGATTTGGTCTTGTGAGGTGCTGAGCCCATTCTGTTCCTCTTGACTTTAATGGTAGTTGAGAACAATTGGCATCTTGCTGGATCCGGCCTTTGAATAACCCCAGCCAGAAGTTATTCACCTAAGGTCTGTCCCAAAGTAACATCAGTGAGAAGTCAGAAAAAGCACCAGCACCAACCTCACAAACCATCACATGTCAAGAAAAAGCCTCTCAAAACTTGTTTTAATGTTGTAGATGGAGATTGTTGTTATGTAGATAATACTGGAGTGCACATGCAGTAAATGGGTTCTATAGTAATCAAACACTTCAGCATTTAATCATTTTGTAAAAGTCTTTGACTTGCTTGCTCATAATTGCCTTACAATAGAATGTGTTTTCGTGCATATATGTATTTAAAAAAATAAAGATAAGTTGCGGGATGGGGGAAAATCCCTTCAAAATAGAAGGCATGCAACAATTATTGGGTCTATATTTTAATACTTCACATAACCCACTTGTTCCAAACTGTCTATAACCAATATGCTGTTGGTTAGTTCCGATACCAGCAAGTTTATCGAATCTTTACACCATTCCTAATACAGTGTTCTACCTGCTCTCCTGGCCTGTTCCTGCACCATTTTACAACGTTGTCCATTATTGTATGTTGGGAAATTTATATGAAAGATGCAATCTAAAATTAAATTGTATTGCAAGGCATGCTACCAACTACATTTTTACCAGAATTTCGCCCCTATAAAAGTATTTGATGACCTACTGTAAATACTGATTATTGATCTGAAAATATTATAAACCACTCAAATTAATTGAATTAATTGAATAATATTTAAATAATTGTGCATTGATGTATTAAAAATCCAAATAAAAAGTAGTAATGTTCTATGCATGGCAGCCAATTTTCAATATTAAAATTTTGGGAAGGAAATGCCAAAAGAGAGAGAGAGAGCATATTATGGACGAATTGTTTACAGATAAAAGCTTTTACATTTAATTACGGGGGGGTTGTTTCAGTTTTTATTTTATAAGTGAATCTAGTACTTCAAAAAACTCTGACTGAAATCTATAGACAGGACTGGTACTGCCCAAGTCGCATATGTTAAGGCTTCTTCTCACTGCCCATTTGATGTGCCTAAAACCTGACCTTTAGGGAGCTCCTGTATGGATGAAACGGTGATTCAGGTTCTATGTCCATAGAATACTTCAACTCTCTGAGAACATTACTAAGGTTTCCAGTTGATGCTAACTGTTCAGTTGTTGTAATGTGTACAACTATCTACTAGGACAGCAACTTTCAACTTTTTTTTCATTTGCGGACTCCTAACAAAATTTCGAATAGAGTTGTGGACCTCTTTGGAAATCTTAGACATAGTCTGCAGACCACAAGTTGAAAACCGCTGCCTATGGTAACAACAAATTTTTGCTGAACCTGTTACACATAGTCTGTGGACCCCCAGGGATCTGCAAACCACAGGTTGAAAACCACTGTAGTAGGAAGTTAGTAAGACCTCAAACTCATTTAATACCACAGCTGTTGTAGTGTAATATCTTCTTTCCACAAATGACTCCAGCTGGATTTTAAAAGGTGACCTGGACATTATAGGATTGTGTTCCATTTTACCAAACCTTCAAATTATCTAATTTCCCATTAAATGATTTACATTTGGACAAATACAAAAAGTATTTTAAACCCATAAGCTTAGTTTTAATTTTGGTACAATAATTTTGGCTAATAGTATATCTTTAGTTAGGTCTATATTGCATAAATATAAGAGTCTGTGAAATAAAGTTTGTCAGTGAGCTGTGAAATTATGTATGAACTTTCAGCCTTGGCTGAATTATAAAAGCCAAGTTGAAACTCCCCCAAAATATAGGATTTTATCATAAAAATGCTGACACTAGCTGAATTCTAATGCAGTAAGCACACCGTACTGTCCTACCCTTTTTTAGTAATGGTTGTATTGTTTGCTTTAATGTGAGAAAGTGATTGTAGGATAATTTGTCAGGTTGCTTGCGGATAATCAGTTGCCGAAATTTGGAAATTCATCAAAATTTAACTCTGATTTGCTCTGAATAAGGTTTTCTTGGCTTTGTAAGGTTTCTCAGAAGTACTGTCATCTTGGGAGAAAGACACTTTAATACTTGTAGTTAAGAAATTTTGTTCCATTTGATATCATTCTAAAGGCAATTTTTACACTGTATTTGAGCTTTTTAAATGAGTCTGAAACACATTTAAAATAGAGTAGCAACTGGAATACCTTATTTAGGTCCTGAATGTAATCCCACACCAGTTTTAGACGAGTGTAACTTCATTGACTTCACTGGAATTACTCCTGATTCTCATTGGTGTGAGCTCAGAATCAGGTATTTATTGTTATAGAAGGCTATGTCAGTACCCCCTTACTAAAACACCTGTTTGCTATACATCAATAAACAGAATAATTTTATAAAATAACCTCTAAGCATAAATGCTCTGGATTAGAGCCATTTGCACTCTATCAATGACACAATCGCTGAAAAGCACCTCATAAATTAATCCATATATATGCGCAGGTCAGTGAAACATTTGACCAAATAAGTAAATCTTAAACTGTCTGGAAGTTCATCAAACACAGTCTGCTGGCTGGAGACAGTTCCAGAAGCACGTGCCCTCTGAGAACACCTTGCAACCAACTGTAGAGAGTCCATGGCCAATTTGCTCCCAGCAACTGTCAGAGAGAGAGAGAGCGAGCGCGACCCAGGATGTAACTGCCATGAAGGGCAATCTTTCAGAACCTGATGAGGTTTGAAATAATGATCTGGTGGTAATGGCTTTTATGAGTTGGTAATTTTATACAGTTCTAGTACCCATACACATGCGTTGGTCTTTTTTCCCCTTCTAGAGTTCTGTTAATTTAAAAAATAGATGTAATACTTGTATTTTATGCTAAACATTTCCTACTTTGTATAAGTATAGTGGTCATCACTGAAATTTAGTTTTACCTAGGTACAACACAGTGGTATCTGACATCGCACAGATATTTTCTATTCTAAACAGAGAAATACTGAGGGATCTAAGCTAACACTGTGTGGTAACTGTGGATCGATGTGGTCATCATTAAAAATAACTGAATGGCATTAAGCAGAATGGAATGGGATGACAGATTTGAAAATGATTTTAGGGTTTTTAGATTAACAGAGGAAACAAATTAAGTCCCGTGCCTCGGGTGAATGCCTTCCTCGTGCATGGTAATTTCCTTTTAATTTTTGAAACCCTAATTCCCAAGGCCTTAGTATCAGAAGAAGTTGTGAAGAAGCTGCATGCTTGCCCTTCTACTTGCAACATAGCTGTAATCTGAAAATGGATTAGGAAGGATGGACCAGAGAACTTGTAGGAAATTCTGTCAAACTTTTTTATATAGGTCCTTCTACTGCCCTCATCATTGTAGTAGTTGAGTGCCTTCAGGTAGTGGCTTAAGTTATGTGATTAGCATCTCTCTCCTCTTCTCCCTGGGGAGAGAATATTGTGTGTAGCAAAGGGTCTTGTTTTTGTAGGATTCTGTTTAAGGATTTTTATTTTGTTTTGTTTTTTAATGTACATGCTGCTGTGTGTTCACGTTAAAAAAGGCGTGGTCAAAGAAGTGTGCTTTGCCTTTGAAGTGAAAGGTGTTTAGGTTTGTCCCATATTTAATTATTCTGTATGTGGAATAATACATGTTTTGAGACCAACAAGGCCTGTTAGTTCATAGACTACATCCAATACAGGATTTTTTCTTAATATTTAATTTCTAGTGCTTTGAAATGATTTGATGCTGCTGTTAGTCTCGTGCAGAATTCCCCTTGAGTACAGTGGGAATTCTATGTACAGAGTGACTGCAGGAACATTATACAGTTAGACCAGCAAATACAAACTTTTTCAAATTATGAATATGGATTGCAATCTCCTAATCACAATTTGTTTGCTACCCATATGGCTGGGCTATGTTCATACCATTATCTGGCTTTAGAACAAAAATTCCCAAACTGTGGTGTGTGGAGCACATGCTGGTGGTTCACAGAAAACTAGCTGGTTGTATGCTGTTCTTCCTCCCTATTTCCAGCTGCTAAAATGCATTAAAATACCTTGTGAATATATTTGCTTCTGTGTAACCAAATGTGATAATTGCCAGGGAGTTGTCTATATTATTGTGAATGGGAGGAAAAGTGGTCTATGGGACTTTCATTGGGAAGATAAAAGGTCCATGAGACAATCTGCATTAAAATGTGAGCCACATTCTGAAAATATTTGAGAATCCTTCATGTCAAAGGTTTTCTGTTTCCTCATGCCCCATGTGGTACACATTTTGGTGACTGAGAACTGAAAAGCTCATTGTGCAAGTCTTCGCTCCTATGAGTAGTCAAATTTAAATATATACTTTTGTTTGAAACAAAATCTGATTTTAAAAAATCAAAAAACAAAACTGGTGTTCCTGGTAATTATTGTGGTAAAAGCATAGAACACGTACATGATCTGACCACAGTTCCTTAAATCTCTCCCCTCCTCTGGTAACAGTCCAATTCCCAGGAAACGCTGAAATGCATAAACAGAAAATATTTCTGATTTGAAAAGAGTAGTTAAGATTTGTTTCATGTCTCTGTACCTAAGTTTCCCCATCTGTAAAATGGGGATACTGATTCTTGTCTCCTTTGCAAAGTGATTTGGGATCTATAGATAAAAAGCATTGTGTAAGAGGTAGGTGGTGTATTATTAAAGAAGAAAAAGGCTGTTCTTTGTTATTAAAAAAATCTTTATTTTACCCTTCAGAGGACTTTCTAATTTTGATCCCTTATTACATTACAATGGCTTTAGCTCTAATTTTGGTGTCAGACATTGATAAATGTAGTAGAGTTTGTTGATTATTTTAAGGCTTGTCCATCAAGATTAAAATAAATAAATGTAATGAGATTTCATTTTTACTGACATTAGGCTCAGTCTTTAATTTTTTTCCTATTGTGTGTGAGCAAGACAAAGGATGCTCTTTGATTTTCAGTTTTTTTCCTTAGGCTCATTGCTCTTAATGTTATTTTGGTTATTGATGACAAGACAGTTCAGAAACGTCTTTTAAATTCAAGTCCTTACTAAGATTGTGCTACTGAAGTGATGTAAAGTACAATGGACAAGATGGGTCTGTGTACTGGCAGCTGCTTATAGAGATATTTGGTGTAATTTTCAAAAGTGACTAGGCAGTTAGGAACTTAAGTGTTCTTGAAAGTCAATGGGAAGTAGATTTCCTAAGTGCCTGTGTCACTTTAGAAAATGGGACGTCGGAGCCTGAGGCTATGTCTACTCTACGGCGGTAAGTCGACCTATACTATGCAACTCCAGCTACATGAGTAACGTAGCTGGAGTCGATGTACCTTAGATCGAGTTACCGCGAGATCTACACCGCGGGGGGTCAACGGGAGAACATCTCCTGTCGACTTACCTTACTCTTCTCATCGGGGGTAAAGTATAGCGGTTGACTAGAGAGCGATCTGCAGTCGATTTGGCAGGTCTTTACTGGACCCACTAAATCGACCGCCAGTAGATCGATCTCAGAGCGTCGATCCTGGCTGTAGTGTAGACCTGCCCTAAGTAACCTAAGCGCTTTTGAAAATTTTACCCATTGTGCATGAAAGAGAGGCACAATCCTTCCAGGGGTAATGGAGGACCACAAGCCTGAGTGTCCTTACCCACCCCTGCTCGCCATTATGTCGAAGAGGCATGTGTACCCTCTTCACAAGTTTCATGCTACTGTCAGCGTTGGCCTTCCTTGATCCTTGCCAGAAACATGAGAACTGATACTGTGTCTGTGCCTGGCCCAAGATGAGGCACAATCTAGTTTAATGTGATTTAAAGAAAGGTTTGCTTTCAAAACAAGGATTGTGAATGATATGATGAGGCACATTTTATTCTGTAATGTTTCCATGACAAAACATGTTTTTCTTCAAACTTTCCTTTCTTTTTATTTTTTTTTTCTTCTTTTTTCCGTCGGCCAACATGTCGTCTTTGTGTCACATCAGGTCCCATCCCACCTCAGGCGAAGCTCCCACTGCCTTCAAGGAGAGTTTTGTCTGAGGTCAAATTGCAACATTGGGTCCAGGAATTAGAGTGTAATGTAACCCACCCCCCATTTATATTGCTTTGGCATAAATGTAAGCAAGAAGATGTAACATTGTGTATGTCATGCTGAGATATTGTAATATCTCAGATGGGTTTTTAGGCACAAAGCCAAAGGTTAAGTGCAGCAGCCAAATGAGGTGTGGCACTATCCTCGTGTGACCCATTCCCAGAACTGTCATCTTATTTTGTAGCCCGATGCAATGAGTAATATCACTGAGAATAATAAAATAATTTCTTAAATTGTACTTTCAAGGTATTCTTAAGCCAATTAAAGTAGTTACAGCAGAACTGTAGAATTTTTTTTTTTTAACCTAGGATCAACCCCCATATACATGAGCATTCTCAAATTCTGGGTTAGGTTCACTCTAGATCCAGTCTTTGCAGTGGTTCATAGCAGAACTAAACCCCTTTGCAGCACAGGCCATTATCTAATATATGCATATCTTTCCCTTCCTTGTTACCAGTGCTGTCTTTGCAGCATGTGTGTCAAAGAAAAAGTTTGCATGGTATGTGGTTACTTGACATTTATTTTGACTCTGTAGTGATTGCCACATCTTGTATATTCAGTCAAGTAAATTGCTAGCAAACTTGTGTCTTCAGACCTTAGTAGTGGGACTGGCAATTAGTCACCTGCGTACAGCCTTATTGCATAAGCCCTAAATGTTTACACACGCAGGATCAGTCTCCTGTGACATGTTAACTGTTTCCTGTGAGGTATTGGATGCCTTTATTTTTTATAATTTTTTTATGTATTTTGTTGTATTGTGGGAGGGATTGAGTCCTGCCCCTAGGGAGATGGGCTGCTCAGGGGCAGGTGGGTTGAGTCCTGCCTCTGGGAGTTTAAGTGGGAGGCCTTGGGGGGCGGGAGGGGGGAAGTGTGTCAGGTTCTGTCTCCACAAGGAGGGGTTGGGTCCTACACTGGGAATATATGTGTGTGTGAGCCCTGAGGAGTGCTGGGTCAGGTCCTGTTCCTGGAGGGTGTGTGTGGGAGGCCTGGATAGGTGGGAGCACTCAGGTCCTGACCCCAGGAGGGAGTAGTCAGGTCCTGTCCGTAGGGGGTGTGCGTACATGTGTGCAGGCCCCCAGGCTCTGTATGTGCGTGTGTGTGTGTCTGTCTGTCTGTCTGTCTGTCTTCTGTGGGAGGGGCTGCAGAACAATCCTGTCCCACAGCAGCAGCAGCTTCTGTGCCAAGGGGCTGGATCCAGTTCCCTGCTCTGGACCCCAGGTCTCCCTGCTCTGGACACCAGGTCTCAACTCAAATTTCTCCCTCCCATCGGTTAACCTGAGGCAAACCTGAGTGGAACTGTGACCCTGTGTGCCAGGTCGCAGGGTCCAGGCCCAAAGGACAGGAGCTGCTGCTGCAGGGTTAATTTTTTTGTTCTATTTTGTTTTACATGTTGTTTTTTGTTTTGTTTCATGTTACAATATTTTGCGTCTTTGAAACCCACAGGGCTCTACCTTCATCTTCTGTTATCTTAAATGAATGGTGGAAGCTTTTCTCCTGTTTGGATGCTTAAGCAAACTCATTAAGCTTTTAGAATAGCTGTAATGTGAGCACTGTGGGAACTGTTGCCATTGACTCAACGCCCATTAATTTCACAGGAAGTTTAGTTCATCTCAGGATCAGGCCCCTCAACTTTATCACTAGATGAAATATATAACAGTTACAAGAGAGAACAGATAAACTGCACAAGGCAAACTGGATCTTAAGGGAGGCTTTCTTATAGCAGAGGATTCATTTAATATTATAAAGTATAATCCAAGAATACATGGATTATTCTCTGGAAAAGGAATCCTTTTTCACTCAGAAAGTAGGTCATGCTTTTGTCCATTTTCTGCTAGCCACTAGGGTGTGTTTGTCATTGAAAGAGAGAGGTTGACATGTTCAACTTCAAGTGTGCATGTGGGGAAAATGTTTGTTGTGTAAAGCTAGACCAAATTTTTTAAATTATCAGTTGAACTATCCAGTTTGGCATTTGACTCATCTGTAGAGTAGTATATATTTTGTATTTCTGTTTTTATAGACTGGAGAAAGAAAGTATTCAGCACAGTCTTAGCAATGAAGCAAAGACCCGAGCCCTTCAGGCGGAGCAAAGAGAGCAGGAGCTGACACAGAAGATGCAGCAAATGGAGGCCCAGCATGATAAAACTGGTAGGTGGTAGAAAAAGATTAGAGCCTGGGCACTTATTCACAAGCCAGGCCCATGCCTTACTGTGAAATGACATCAGGAACACCTGTAACCTTTGGCTGGCCGAAGGGAGCAGATGCTAACTACACCGGAGATTCCGAATTACATATTAGTTAGCGTTTAAAAGAGAAAATGGAAAGTATTGCCCACTGTCTGTTGATTTCAGAGTGCTGCTCTCACATCTGTTGCACCATCTGGATTATGAGTTTATTTACCTGTATTCAAGAAACGTAAAGCTGAGAGAGACCACAACAAAGTAGAAAAACAAAGGGCTTGTTTTTGGCTGGATTTTCAGGCACACATGTTATATAAAGAAAATAGCATCAGAAGCTCTGCGGGAAATGCTCTGAGCTTACAGTTAAAGTCTCCTGAATAGCATTGAACAGTTCCCACAGTACACACATTATAGCTACTCTAAAAGCTTAATGAGTTTGCTTCAGCATCCAAACTGGAGAAAAGCTTTAACCATTAATCGGTTCTTAATTCACTGTCGCAGCTGGATGTAATTCACTGGCTCCAAATTGATATGTTCCTTTATTTAATCTTTGCAGCCTCAAACATTTTTAGCATTGGTATGTTTTTCCCGCAGTCTAGAACAAGGATGTTTAATCCTTTGCATTCTTCAAGTTATCACTACTGTAGTTTAAATTTACTAATACAAGGCATTGACCATAGCTGACAGCTTGGCTGGAAGCGGACATCCTTCATCACATTGGCTTAGCTGACCTCTAGCTTTTTACCTTTAATCTGAAAGGGACTTTCAGAATATGCAGTTTCATTTGTTTACAGTCAAAACGTTTTACCATTGTAATGCTCCATGTTTATGAATGGCATTAGGCAAAATAAGGATAACTCCACATTTAATATTTAACCAATTACATTGTTAACAAAGGCTCAAATTATAGCTCTTAGACCCTATGGAATGCTAGGATGGGGGGAAATCTGTAACATCTACACGATGGTGGAGGAGGATGCTATAAATTTGCAGAATAGGATGCTTACCATTTTTCTGGGGAAAACACATTCGCCTGCTACCCCTGTAACTGGCATTAGAAAAGGTTCAGAAAAGGGCAACTAAAATGATTAGGGGTTTGGAACGGGTCCCATATGAGGAGAGATTAAAGAGGCTAGGACTTTTCAGCTTGGAAAAGAGGAGACTAAGCGGGGATATGATAGAGGTATATAAAATCATGAGTGGTGTGGAGAAAGTGAATAAGGAAAAGTTGTTTACTTGTTCCCATAATATAAGAACTAGGGGCCACCAAATGAAATTAATGGGCAGCAGGTTTAAAACAAATAAAAGGAAGTTCTTCCCTCAGCGCACAGTCAACCTGTGGAACTCCTTGCCTGAGGAGGTTGTGAAGGCTAGGACTATAACAGGGTTTAAAAGAGAACCTCCATGAATGTATCCAGTTAAGTGCATTAGTGGCTATTAGCCAGGATGGGTAAGGAATGGTGTCCCTAGCCCCTGTTTGTCAGAGGGTGGAGATGGATGGCAGGAGAGAGATCACTTGATCATTACCTGTTAGGTTCACACCCTCTGGGGCACCTGGCATTGGCCACTGTTGGTAGACAGGATACTGGGCTGGATGGACCTTTGGTCTGACCCAATATGGCCATTCTTACGTTATGTTCTTAACACCTGTAGAAAAGAGGTACCTGGCATTCCTTCCCAGCCAGTGCTAACTGGTACAAGAGGTGGTGGGGCCACATCCACCCTCTGTCCTATGCAGACATGCCTCCTGCAGCACTGTCACTGGTACTAGTGGGCCTTGCTTTGTGTTAAGGGAATACAAACAGCTGCATTATGACTGCCTTCTACACAGAGATGGTAGAGGGAAAGGAGCTCTCTGTCTTCTTTCCCCATTCTGTCCAGCACATCTGCATATGGGCAGCTGTAATTTGGCACAAATTAAGGAAAACTAACTTTCTTGCCCCTCCTGGTCCATAACCTATGGTTTAATTTGAGTGTATTGAAACAAGATTGAATGTGTCAACTTTATATCTCTAGTAAGAGTGGGAAGAGTTGAAAAAATGGTCATTTTGTACATAAAGATTTCCGGTATTATGCATCTATGTATTATAGGGGGTGTTGTATACTACTACTGTAAGTTGCGTACAGATGAAAGTACTACAATATTCTAGTCATAATTGTATAAAATGTATTTCATTATATATCATTTATTAAATATGAAGGAATCTAGTAACAATACAAACAAATTATTTACAGTTTCAGGAATGATTTTAAGACTAGAAATTTAGGGAACACAGGGTCTTCTCACTTGAATATTGAAGACCTTTGATTTCTAGGTAAGACGTTTTAGCCCAAGTTTAGTTTAGGTCAATAGTAACAGAAACTAATCAATATAAAATGGTGGTCTAAGTGCAGTTCCCAATGGACATAGACCTCATATTTGTCAAATGCTGGTTGTCAGACTCAATAGGAAAAACTAAGAACTAAATGAGCTGATTTCTGCAAAGATGGATAGCATACCTTGGGGGGCCCAGTAAGGACATTATCACTCCTGATCAGTAATGAGCTGCCAAAATCTTAACAACCGGTTCCCTCCTCACCCCATGAGGGGATCGTGGCCCGCCCCCGCCCCCCGGACTCCTGCCCCATCCAACCCCCCGCGTTCCTTGATGCCCCCCCCCCGGGACCCCTGCCCATCCACCCCGTCCCCTGACTGCCCCCAGAACCAGACAGAAGGTCTTGTGAGCTACTGTAGTGAGTGCCCACCCCACCCCACCACACCCCTAAGAGCCAGAGGGACCTGCCGGGGGAAGAGGTGGGGAGTCCCGGTGATGCTTACCTGGGGTGGCTCCCAGGAAGCATCCGGCAGGTCCCTCTGGCTCCTAGGGGCGGGGTAGTGTAGCTGGGGGGGAACAGGGGGCGCGGCCGCTCCCCCCACTGATCACATCAAAAGTGGCGCTTTAGGCGCCGTCTCCATGGGTGCTATGGGGCTGGAGCCCCCACGGGGAAAATTTGGTGGGTGCAGAGCCCCCACCGGCAGCTCCCCACCCCGCACCCGGCCCCAGCTCACCTCTGCTCTGCCTCCGCCCCTGAACGCGCCACCCCTCTCTGCTTCTTCACGCCCCGTCCCCCCCCGCCCCCCCCGGCTTCCCTCAAATCAGCGGTTCGCGTGGGAAGCTGGGGAGGGCTGAGAAGCAGGCGAAGGCTTTGCGCTCAGGCTGAAGGAGGCGGAGGTGAGCTGGGGCAGGGAGCGGTTCCCCTGCGCGCCCCCCAGGTTATCTGCTGTGGCTTGGGCGGCCCTCCTCGCCGCCCCCCCCCAGCTCACCTCCGCTCCGCCTCCCTGGGCCTGAGCGTGAAGCCACCGCCTGCTTCTCAGCCCTCCCCAGCTTCCTGCGTGAACAGCTGATTCGCAGGAAGCCGGAGGGGCAGGGAAGCAGAGCAGGGTGGTGCGTTCAGGCCCAAGGAGGCGGAGTTGAGGTGAGCTGGGGCTGGGCGCAGGGCAGGGAGCTGCCGGTGGGTGCTCTGCACCCACCAAATTTTCCCCATGGGTGCTCCAGCCCCGGAGCACCCACGGAGTCAGCGCCTAAGGCGCCACTTTTGGCCGGTTGTTAAATTTAGAAGCCCTTTTAGAACCAGTTGTCACGGGACAACTGTTTCTAAAAGGGCTTCTAAATTTAACAACCAGTTCCAGCGAACCGGATCCAGCTCACCACTGTTCCTGATCCTGTACCTGCTGGGTATATGGAGGACTTCAAAGCCTAGTGTTTGCCAATCAGATGCCCCTCATGAACATAACATTCTCAAATTTAAGGAAAACCAATAAGAGTGAATATGGCATTTATGGTAGTTTGTCACAAAAGGCTTTGGTCCATTATCACCTCAGATACCCTCTTTGTTGAGTTATCTGCATGTCCGTTGTGAATGAGACTTCTTGGTCATCCTACCAGAAAGAGGCAGTAAGGACAACTGTTCAAAGGCCTGGTAGTGTGAGGTGATGCTCACACTCCATTTATGATGTCAAGAGAAGTAGAAGGCACTCTGCACCTTGCAAGATTATGCCCTAATGAAGAATTGCTGGAAAGGTTGAAATAAATGTTTGTGGATGTCTGGGGGAAGAAGTGGCTTAGATTTTTCAGAAATTCTTAAGTTTAGCCATTCTTTGGTAAAATGTGATTAGATCATTATCCCATGTTCAAATGCCTGGAATTTAAACCATATTTTTAAAAAAGTAGGGGCGGGGTGAATAAGAAAATATTTTAAATCTTTGTATCAAGTCTTAATTTTATAAATATAAAAATATAATTTCTAGTGAATGAACTGGATTCTTTGCTGACCTCCCAGAATACATTCATAGCAAAATTAAAGGAGGAATGTTGTACGTTGGCAAGGAAGCTGGAACATGTAACAGAAAAAAACAGGTAGGTGTCATTTTTACACTAGCCTTGCTACTTAAAAGTGAGTTACTGTATTTTTTTATTTATATTTATTATTCTCTTCTTCTAAAACCTGTTATCCACACCTATTCCAAATCTGTTATGACATCTGCAACTTGAGAAACCAAGATGGGATTTTGCCCAGGGTATTTCTAATTTTATACTTTTCAAATGGTGTTTCCATTTAAATTACTTGGACTATTCAGATCTGAGAAATCACATATTATACTCTTCTTAGGATTAGTATTCTTCAAATAAAAATTAATAAATTAAAAGTCAGTTTGCTACAATTCTAATGTTGTTTGAAATTATGCTAAAAATAATAAATATTCAGTTAAATATCTTCATGTCACACGAAGAAGCTGAATTCTGTTGAGTATCTGGGGTTAAATGACTTAAATTTTTTTAAATAAGTCATTTAGTTTACAGTAGCACACACTAGCTAGTGGTTCTGGATCTTCATCACATCTTCCCTCTCCGCAAACTCTTGTGAAAATTGCTGCTCAGTAAGTGTCTGATTCTATAGCCTCCATTCATGTGGCATTACCATTGAAGTAAATGGTAGTTCTACATGTGGAACAACTAAAAAATTAGACTCTAAAGTAATTGAGTAAAAGTAGGAGTTTAGAGTTGCACTATATCCATATACAGTATAGTGTTATGTCCTGTTCATAACATGTCCTTAAGCTAGAAGAAGGTTATTCTGCAAAGAATTGGGATACTTTGTGGTTCTAGCACTGAGATTCTGTGTTCATATGTGATATAAATAAAATAAGCCATTTGATTTTGTATTCCAAAAGAGTGAAACTTACCTCTTTGCAGAGGGCCTTCACAGGCCTATCCCCCATTAAATCTTACTTGCAGGACAGAGTGAGTATTGAGTGGAGCGTAGACTTTATGCATACTCTCCATATGGGGTGAATTTCATCCAAAGTGAATTTGGTAAGCAAAGGATTTGGAGAAGGGATTAAAATGGAGGGAATGTAAAATGGGTCAGTTTAAAAAGAGACTCCCCTGTTGCAAATGTCATGCTGGTTCCTCAGGAGGTAAACAAGTAACACTTTTGCCAGTCAATCTGCCTTTCAGATTGTCCAACATTGTAAGAGTAACATAAGAAGACTCACAAAATAGGAAGTATTCAGAGAGCTGGTGAAGCTTGAAGCCATAATTGGCTGCAGGCAAAGTAATAATTTAAAATAATTGAAATAGGAATTATTCCACCTGTTCACATAACGTAGAATCATAAAATACCAGGGTTGGAAGGGATCTCAGGAGGTCATCTAGTCCAACCCCCTGCTCAAAGCAGGACCAGTCCCCTACTAAATCATCTCAGCCAGGGATTTGTCAAGCCTGACCTTAAAAATATCTAAGGAAGGAAATTCCACCACCTCCCTAGATAACCCATTCCAGTTCTTCACAACCCTCCTAGTGAAAAAGTTTTTCTTAATATCCAACCTAAACCTCCCCCACTGCAACTTGAAACCATTACTCCTTGTTCTGTCATCTGCTACCACTGAGAACAGTCTAGATCCATCCTTTTTGGAACCCCCTTTCAGGTAGTTGAAAGCAGCTATCAAATCCCCCCTCATTCTTCTCTCCTGCAGACTAAATAATCCCAGTCCCCTCAGCCTCTCCTCATAAATCATGTGCTCCAGCCCCCTAATAATTTTTATTGCCCTCCACTGGACTCTTTCCAATTTTTCCACATCCTTCTTGTAGTGTGGGACCCAAAACTGGAGACAGTACTCCAGATGAGGCCTCACCAATGTGGAATAGAGTGGAATGATCACGTCCCTTAATCTGTTGGCAGTGCTCCTACTTATGCAGCCCAAAATGCCATTAGCCTTCTTGGCAACAAGGGCGCACTGTTGACTCTCATCCAGCTTCTTGTCCACTGTAACCCCTAGTCCTTTTCTGCAGAACTGCTGCCTAGCCACTTGGTCTCTAGTCTGTAGCAGTGCATGGGATTCTTCCATCCTAAGTGCAGGACTCTGCACTTGTCCTTGTTGAACCTCATCAGTTTTCTTTTGACCCAATCCTCTAATTTGTCTAGGTCCCTCTGTATCCTATCTTTACCCTCCAGTGTATCTACCACTCCTCCCAGTTTAGTGTCATCTGCAAACTTGCTGAGGGTGCAGTCCACGCCATCCTCCAGATCATTAATGAGGTGGGTTGAGGCTGACATAATTGGAATGGAGGGAATGGCGGTTTGATTCAATCCAGAAACAAGAATGGATAAGTTGGGAGAGGCAGAATTGTCAAGGGTCTTGAAGGTAAGGACAAGAAGATTGAAATAAAGATGGTGGAAAATGGGAAGCTAGTAGAGGGATTTGGTGAGATGAGGTTAGAATTGCAGACAAGAAAGATGATTTTAGCAGTTGTGATTTGAATGACCAGAGGAAGTAATGTGTCAGAGTGCCCAGTGTGCCATTGACTTTCCCATCCTCTCTTGCAGATTTCATAATATGGTGCCTATATATAGTATTCAAAACAGATTCTGATCATATAGTTTATTCAGTGTGCCCTATTTGTCTGAATGGAAGACACTTTTGCTGCATTCTGGAATAGTGGCCAAACCATAGGCTTCAGTTACTGCCAAAATCCTGGATTCTACACAGCACATTAGAGTGACTAGTCTAGTGATTAGAGCAGAGGTCTGGGATCAGAACATATGATTTCTCTTCCTAGATATGTTGTTTGCCATGCTACTTGGGAACCTCTGTGACTCAGTTTCCCCATTGGTAAAATGTGGATAATACTTAGCATCATAGGACTCGTGTTATATTAATTAATGTGTGTAAAAACACTTACGCTTTTGCAATAAGAGATCCAATAGAAGTATAGACTTCTTATATAAGATGTTTGAACATTTAGAAGAAGCAGACTAAGTTTAAGCTTTACAAATGCATTTATATGAAATGTTACCTCCAGCTATGTATCTACCTCACTATACTTCATACATGGTTCCTGTATGATAACTGTAATATGTTTTTTGTTAGGTAAAACCTTTTATTGTGAGCTAACCCCTACCTAGGGCTAGATAGATCTCAGGACAGAATACTGAACAGATTATACACCCCTCAGGTTGCATAGAAGATAGTGTATATTAAGGTACAGTATACACATGCAAGTGTAAAAAAATCAAAATGTAGTCCTTTGGAGGGTTTTTTGTGTTGTTTGGTTCATTTTTTCTGATTGTTACTGTCTGAGTTCCTAGACTTGTGGATTGATGCTTAACACTGCCCATTGTGTATTTGTGATTTGCGTTTTGTAATTAAGGGGAACAATGGGAGTCCATTGGGTCTCGTTATATATAATGGTTGGTTTAATTTGTTTCACTTCTATCTTGTTAATTGTAAATTGATCATTAAGATTTGAATTCTAATCTGTCACCAGGGTTGTGAGTATTGAAGCTAGAGCAATGATCCTGGTTTTAATCACTGATGATGAGAAACAAATTTTACAATTTTGGTACATATTGCAGTTCATATATTTTAACACTGTATTTTATGGTGTTATAAATATTGTTAAATGACTTTTAGTGTAGTTTTACTGTTTGGACTATAATGTATAAATTATATTACTGTTTTGGCAACAGTAGGTGTCCAACTGTGTGAGTTTAATTGAAGTAAAGAACATACACCCGGTTGAACTATTTTTCTGCATGTTGGGTTGATATTTTGTTTAGAGACTGCACTCATTACACTCAACACCAGCAGTAGCTTGCCCAAGTTAGTGGTACCAGGATGTGAAATCTGTGTTCAAAAGCAAATCATTAAGATGATATGCTATCCACTTAAAGAAGAATTATCCCAATCCCAATTATGTCAATAAAAATGTTACTTTACAGCACTTGTCATTGTAATACTATAAAATTGACTGGTTTTCTGAGGAGTAAGAATAGACATTGTTGAATAAAACAGCTAAGCTCTGATTCTGTACTGTGGCTGTAAGAAGTACAGTGCAAAAGACACAGTGTAGAAGGAAGTAGGGGAAAAGAACTTTTACCGAATCCAAGTGTTTAAAAAAAAGTCATGAATCAGACCTCCAAAAATGGAGTGACTTAAAAATTATGTTTTAAAAAAAATTGAATATTTATTTGCCTCCTGGATTTTGAATTTTAGGGTGCCCTTAGGTTATGTTTTCAAAACTTTCACAGCAGTTCGGGATAGAAACTAGCCTTTGTTTTAAATGAAGGCTGAGATTCTTACGTAATCACACGAATCTTGGCGCTCTAGGAAAAACACCAAATATCTAGAGACTTGAGATAAAATTGTGGGAGTTGGCAGCACTGCAAGGTGGTGTATTATAAGCCATCTTTCTGCTGTCCAAGTTCTGGGCTTCTGCAGGGACTGGTGTAGCCAGTGATGTAAATTAGAGTAGCTATGAGCTGCTCAGACTTAACAGCGGCTTCCTGAGGGCTGTATCATAACCCAGAATCCCCACAGTGCTATGTGCTATAGTGTTGCCCCTCATCCTTCCAACACACTTCCCTTCCATACCCAGCACATGAGGGTTTATGAGGAGAGCAGAGGCAAACCAGTTGCACTGGCCCTATGCTGCTTTCTCCCCCATTCTACTGCAGCCTTTTTATGTCTCATATGCCACCAGAGCAGCACCTGGGTGTCACAATTGGAAGAGAATTTCTCCCCTAGAATTCAGTCATTCCATTAGGCCCATGTTTCTCAATTTTTCCAGACGATTGTACCCTTTTCAGGAGTCTGATTTGTCTTGCGTACCCCAAGTTTTACCTCACGGAAAAACTACTTGCTTACAAAATAAGACCTAAAAATACAAGTGTCACAGCACACTATTACTGAAAAATTGCTTAGTTTCTCATTTTTACCATATAATTGTAAAATAAATCAATTAGAATATTAATATTGTACTTACATTTCAGCGTATAATATATAGAGCAGTATAAACAAGTCATTGCCTGTGAAATTTCAGTTTGTACTGACTTTGCTAATGGTTTTTTAGGTAGCTTGTTGTAAAACTAGGCAAATATCTAGATGAGTTGATGTACCCCCTGGAAGACCTCTGAGTACCCCCATGGGCACGCATACCCCTCATTCAGAACCACTGCACTAGGATATATTCATAACTTTTATATTTAGTTTCACTAGTTACAATAGTAATGGTATGCTATGGATATGTGATGATGATAATTTGCTCTTAATGACTTTTCTGTCAAAATGACTCAAGACACTTAATATGTCTTCATCTATTAAGTCTTACAGTGCCCTGTGAGGTACTAAGTTGTATTATCCCCATCTTACACATGGGTAAACTGAGATGTTGAAAGATGAAATTACTGTCATGTACAATGAATAAAACGTGATCCTTGCTATTCATCTTCTGATAAATATACTCTGAAGCTCAACGTAGCAGTTTTGGTTTATTAATAAAATTAATACTTTGCTCTTATAATAGTACCTTTTACTCATAGGTCTCAACGTGTTTTATAAACCATTCAGTAATTAATCTGAAAAACCCTGTGAGGTGGGTTACTGATATTTATTTGTATTTCTGTAGCACCTATGAGACCTCAAGTCATGCACTGGACCCATTGTGCTAGGAGCTGCACAAACACAGAACAAAAAGACAGTCCCGTCCCCTAAGAGGTTACAATCAGAGTAAACAGTTGATGGCAACAAACATCACATTATTTCCATTATATTTTATTTATTTTATGTTTGGTGGGTTTAGTTAGGAATGATAAGCTAAAGGAAAGGGAGAGGGGATGTTGAAGGGAAAAGCAATGAGGGGGACAGGCAAGGGGAGAAGAGGAGTGACGCTAAGATGAAGAGACACTGGAGAAAGGGGAAATGGAAGGAGAAGGTTGGAGCAGCCAATCAGCACAGGGCAGAGAAAGTCCAGTCAAAACTGTAGAAAGTTCTCTGAATGGCCAAAGGATCCCACTTTGGCTTCTTCCGTCCCTGCAGGCTGGAGTTTCTGTCTGGCTCCTCTCTGCAGTCTTCTCCCAAGCCCACGTGATGGTGGAAAGGGGAGACACCACCTTGGTCCTAGTGCCCCCACAGTTGGGGAGTCTTCCTTGACCGTTATTCCCTTTTACATATTAGGAAATTCAAATAAATGATTTGTCCAAAGCTGCTGAAGGAGTCTGTGTCAGATCCAGGATTAGAACTGAAGAGTGCCTGGTTTCCAGTTCTGTACTGTATCTAGCACATAGACACAGAGGACTAGATTCACAAAAGGATGTATGTGCGTATGTCCAATATTTATGTCCCACTGACATTCACAGAATTGCTTAGCTGCCACTTAACCCTGGAAGCACCTAATGTCCCCAACGCATCCGAGTTTCTGCTGGTAGGTATGCACAAAGCCATCCCAGTCCTCATTCCACTCCACAGCTAATGAGCTGCTCAAAGACCTCTCTCCTGCTTAAACCCTGTCAGGATTGTCAAACTAGGCATTCCATCGCCTATTTGCTTTCAGGTCCTGATCTATTGTAAATCTGATACAACTCCATTGACCTCATTTGACACCAAAAATGGCCAGTTGTCTTTAAAATCAGTCCTTAGTCTGATTGTCCACACCAAGCAAGGGGAATTGTGATCTTGCATAAGTGGGTTTTTACATATCTATAAGTGAGAGGCTGCTCTTATTATAACTGGGTTACCAAAAGGTGGCATACCACAGTGTCATGTCTCCAGATGCTAGGATGTGGCTTACTAGGTAAAATGTTTGTTTCTGTAGGTTCTAATAAGAGCCTATTTACACATACATGTACAGAAGTCTTATAAAGGTTGAGACTACATAGTGATGGCCCACTATAGGATGAAATCTGACAACATCCATCACCACTGTGTTTTTACTACTTTAGGTCTGAAGTCAGCCAGCTTAGTCAGGAAAATGAGTATGTTCATGACAGACTGGAGAAGATGCAGAAAAGAAATGATGAATTGGAAGAACAGTGTATCCAGCATGGGAGAATGCATGAGAGAATGAAGCTGAGGTAGGAAGTTCTATTAATCAGTCCATATGTGGTATACTATGCAGTACCTGTTGTGTTGTATAAACAAGAAAAAAACTTTGGTTTTTATTTTATGAAAATGACCAAAACCTCAGACCATCCTTTGTTTGTTCTTTTGCTTGTGCTGTTTTGGATAAACAGCAGGAAAGCATGTTCAGTTTCCACAGTTCTCTGAAGAATGTAGACCTAAACTGATTTAGCATATGTGTTGTATGCTGTTTCTGCTGTTTGGGCTCTCTCAGATGAATTGTCATAAGAACAGTCATACTGGGTCACACCAGTGGTCCATCTAGCACAGTATCCCATCTTTCAGTGTTGGCCAGTGCCAGATGCTTCAGAGGGAACAAACAGAACAGGGCAATTTATCAAGTGATCCATCTCCTGTTGTCCAGTTCCAGCTTTTAGCAGTCAGAGGTTTAGGAACACCCAAAGCATGAGGTTGCGTCCCTGATCATCTTGGCTAATAGCCATTGATGGACCTATTCTCCATGAACTTATCTAATGCTTATTTGAACCAATTATACTTTTGGCCTTCACAACATCCCCTGGCAATGAGTTCCACAGGTTGACTGTGCATGGTGTGAAGTACTTCCTTATGTTTGTTTTAAACCTGATGCCTATTAATTTCATTGTGTGACCCCTAGTTCTTGTGTTATGTGAAGAGGTAAATAATATTTCCGTATTCAATTTCTCTACACCATTCATAAATTTATAGACCTCTGTCATATTTCCCCCTCTCCCCCAAGTCATGTCTTGTCTAAGTTGAAGAGTACCAGTCTTTTTAACCTCTCCTCATATGGAAGCTGTTCCATACCGGTAATCGTTTTTGTTGCCCTTCTCTGTACTTTTTAAATTCTATTATGTCTTTGCTGAGATGGGGCGACCAGAACTGCACATAGTATTTAAGGTGTGGATGAACCATTCATTTATGTAGTGGCATTATATTTTCTGTCTTACCTATCCTTTTTCTTATGGTTGCTAACATTCTGTTAGCTTTTTTGACTGCTGCTGTGCCTTGAGTAGGTGTTTTCAGAAAACTATCCACAATGACTCCAAGATCTTTCTTGAGTGGTAATAGCTGACTTAGACCTCATCATTTTTTATGTATAGTTGGGATATGGTTATCTAGCATGCATTACTTTGCATTTGTCAACATTTAATTTCATCTGCCATTTTGGTACCTTGTCACACAGTTTTGTTAGACCCCTTTGTAGTCCGTTTTGGATTTAAGTATCTTCAGTAATTTTGTATCATCTGCAGACTTTGACACATCGCTCTTTACCCTTTTTTCCAGATCATTTATGAATATGTTGAACAGCACTGGTCCCAGTATTGATCCTTATGGGCAGTCTGCTATTTATATCTCTCCACTGTGAAAACTGACTATTTTGTTACTACCCTTTGTTTCCTGACTTTTAACCAGTTACTGATCTATGAGAGGGCCTTCCCTTTTATCCCATGACTGCACACTTCGATTAAGAGGATTTGGTGAGGGACTTTATCAAAGGCTTTCTGAAAGTCCAAGTACACTTGAACCACTAGATCAACCTTGTGCACATGTTTTTGACACAGCCCCCCCCCCCCCCCCCCGGCCCCGTGCCAAGAATGATAGTGCATTGTTGAGGCATGATTTCCCTTTACAAAAGCTATGTTGACTCTCCCCAGCATATCACATTCATCTATGTGTCTGGTAATTCTGTTCTATGCTGTAGTTTCAACCAGTTTGCCTGAAGTTAGGCTTACCAGCAAGTAATTGCTAGAATCGCCTCTGGAGCCTTTTTTAAAAATTGGTGTTACATTACCTATTCTCCAGTCATCTGATGTAAAGGCTGATTTAAGCAATAGTTTACATACCACAGTCTGCAATTTCATATTTGAGTTCCTTCAGAACTTTTGGGTGAATACCATCTGGTTGTGGTGATTTATTATTCTTTAATTTATCAATTTGTTCCCAAATCACCTCTATTAGCACCTCAGTCTGGGACAGTTGCTCAGATTTGTCACCTAAAAGAATAGCTCAGCTGTGGGAGTCTTCCTCATAATTTTGCAGTGAAGATCGATGCAAAGAATTCATTTAGCTTCACTGCAATAGCCTTGTCTTCCTTGAGTACTCCTTTAGCAACTCGATCATCCAGTGGCCCCACTGATTGATCATCAGAAACAGGAAGCCTGACAATCTTAAAATTTTATTAGTTTTTGTGTCTTTTCCTGGTGGCTCTTCAAATTCTTTTTTGACCTGTTTAATTATGCTTTTACACTTGACTTGCCAGAGTTTATGCTACTTTCTGTTTTCTCAGTAGGATTTAAAAGATGTCTTTAACTGCTTCTTTTACTGTGTTTAGTCCTGGTGGCATTTTTTGGTCCTGTTTGAGCCTTATGGTGTTTTTTAAAAGTTCCCATGCATCTTGCAGGCATTTCACTCTTGTGACTTTATCTTTTAATTTCCATTTAACTAGCCTCCTCATTTTTGTGTAGTTCCCCTTTTTGAAGTTAAATGCTACTGTGGTTGGTTTCTTTGGTATTTCCTCCTCCACAAGAATGTTAAATTTAGTTATATAATGGTCACTATTACAAAGCGGTTCAGCTATATTCACATCTTGCAACAGATCCTGTGCACCACTTAGGACTAACATGTCTTTCTTTTGTGCCCTTATTTAATATGCTATATTTTTCAGTACTATTTTCTTAACACATCTAGTTATTTGTGTTTAATATAAACAAAAACCTGTCACTGGAAATCTAAGTATTAGGAGTATTATTAAAGTAGAAGCTATTCAATTTTGACCAATAGCTTGAAAGTGCCAATTATTTGGTATTATTTGAGTTACTCTTATGGAGGCATCTCCCCACTCAAGTAGTGCCCCCCCATCCCTTAGTCATGTGGGCTGAGAATGAGGAAGGGCAGAAACTTTTGAGGGTATAGCCAGCCCTCAAGGGTAGTAGAGACTTCCCCAGCAACATGGGAGTGGGAGCAGCTGCAGTGGGGCTGGTATGAAACTCTTCCTGGACATCGGTGATAGCACCATTCTGTATGCCGGAGACTCCAGTCCACTCTGTGCTGTGCAAGCAGCATTTAATGGCCATAAACTGGCCAAAAACAGCTGGGGCAGAATTTTGCCTGCATGGAGGAGATCAGCCAACGATTCCATCACCAGCCTCCTCATGCTCCTTCCACCCTGGGTTCTCAGTGTAATAGGAAGGAGGGGATGCTGGGAGGGAGTTTGGGCAGGACGATGAGGAAAGGGGCAGAGCAGAGTATAGCTCTGGTGCACCAAATTCTCCACTCTGGAGGGACTTCAAGCCAGTAGTGTAAGTTAGGGCTGCACAGGAGGGAGCTCTACGTTATGCTAGAGCTGGACAGCCCTGAATCAGGGAGCGAGCTGCAACCAGCTCTCTACAATCCCCCACTCCATATCAAGAGAGTTTAGATGACCAGAGTATCAAGGCCTATGTGTTACACAGGGTGTTCTGTCTGGTGATTGTTTGCCCCTTCCCCCTCCTACCGCTGTCTAACAGAGTTCCTCCGCTGCCTGTCTCTGTCCCCCTTCCCTCCATTCTTCCTTTTCCTTCTCTGTTGCTTGCTTCCTCCCAGTAACTCATCCTGCTCCTGCCATCTCACCTCACTTCTGCCCCCACAGTAAACTTCAAAGAAAAAAAAGACATTCTGAAATCTCAGATTGTGCATTTAATCTGTGAAACCACATGATTTCATTGTTACCCTCATCCTCTCTCTCCATGACACACTCCCTTGGTTCCTTGCATTAGTTGTTTTATATTAGATTCCAGCCTTGGGGAGGGGGGAGCATGTCAGCCTATGTATTTGTACAGTGCCTAGCACAATGAAACTCTAATCTCAATTGAGCCTTCGGGCACTACCACAGTAAGTATAACTACCAAAAAAAAGCTGGCTTTTTTATTATTGGAAGTTGAAAACTGTTATGTTGGGTTTTAATTGGGTAAAATGGATTTTCATCTATAAAATATTGGTTTAGGTAGCTGATGTGGGATAAGTAAAAGTGAAGACCTTACAAGTTATAAATTGGCTGCTAGTATAACAGCATCTGAAATGCTCTGTTTATGGAGCACACATTCACAGTGTAATCCATGCTACTATAGGAATTCCAGCCTCACCTCTGCTTTTAGAAAACATATGTATTGTCTCATTATACTGGAATAAGGACAGGAGATACTACATACGGTTTGATTAGGCTGCTATGTCAGGATGCAAAATTACTGACATCCCCTCTCCCCCTCCCCGAACCCCATGAATTTGGCCACCTCCCAATTCACATACTTCCTAGCCTTGTTGACCCCAGGAAGTGCTTCACTGTTCCCTGCAACACCCTGCATGTGCATGTCCTATCATAACCTTTTTACACCTAGAAAAAGTTCCAGGATCAGCCCCAAGTCCCTCTGAACTCTAAGCATTCAGGCTATCCCTTTACACATTCCTAAATCATTTCCCCCACATTGCACCACAATTATATCTGGTGCCCACTGATAAGCCCCCAGTATACAGAAGTGGCATGTGCCACAGAAATGGCATGTATACAGAAGTAGTATCAGCTGGTCCCATAATATGCCCCTCCTTCTGGGCTAGCTCAGGACTGCTTCATCACTAAGCCCTAGCTGCGAACACTCAGACAGCCTGGATGCCCACCCATAAACAGTGCTGTGCCCATAGATCTGTGCCACTGTCGGCATGGCCTGTCTTCCCGCATCTGGAATGAAAACAATGAAAAATGAACAACGAAAAATTCCCTACCTGGGGGTGTCATGTACATTCTGTATGCTTCTGAATGCCAATGCCTGAATTACCCTAGCCCCCATACCCAGCTGTGCCGCTGCTGTTGTAGTCCAAATCCTGAATGAGTGGGAACCAAATTCCTGGGCTGGAAGCCCCAACCTTTATCAGTTCCCAACTCAACACCATAACAAACTGGTATGTAGTGAGAGGAGTCCTGTCATCTTGCATAAAGAGGGGCCCATTGAAAATATCTGTACTTTTCCTTTTTTCTAGCTTAGTACCCAGGCCACTCTGCTTCATTATTACTACTAGCTTGAATTTCAGATCTGTCTTTTGTCAGCTGTTAGGGCAACATTTAATATGCATGAGAATGAAACAGAGATCATGAAGAAGTTGTTCATCGTTTTCTATACCATCACAGCAATTTTATGCACTAGAAATGAATCAAAGCATTAATACAGAACAGAAAATTGGTCTGAGAGGAACGTGGTCATGCTGCAGGCAGTGCCTTACCTTCTGCTACTGCTTTTAATGATGGAGAGCACTGAAACCAGTGCAGTAACTGTGTTTTCCTAAATTTAATATTTTATAATTTATAAATGTGGCATAGATTATCATCTAACTGAGCCATAGTCAAGAGATTTTACCAGTATATTAAAGGGGAAAGCGATGAATGCTTTGGTTTTATAGTTGATCTAATACTGTATTTATTTATTTAAACATCAGGTAGCGAATGGAATGTTATCAGAAACAGCTTAAAAATCACAGTAAAGCTGTTTTACAACTTCCACAGTGAAGAACAGTTGTAGATTTCAATATCAGCTGAGCTAATGTATTAAGTTTGTTCCCAAAGGTCATGAACTTGACTATGAATTGTTCGTGTACACTAAGTACAGTAGAAAGTCATAAAAAGCCACTGTTTTCTAGCCTATGCATTTGATGCTTTTCCTAAATCAAAAAATAGTGAGGTTTTTAGTCTACTATTCAAGACCTCTGCAGCCTGCTGCTGCCTTACCCAGGCTAGTCTTTTTTTTTTTTTTTTTTTTTTTTTTTTTACTTAGCAGTAATGGAGTTTGCTGCATTGTTCAGCCTTCTGTCTCAAATACTAGTGCTCTCATGAAAGTGGCATAGAGAATGATTACCTCTCTGCACAGTGATGCATTTCTTCTTTGTATGCAACCACAGATAACACTTTTTGCTGCTGTATCACACAGTAAGCTTGCTTCTAATTAGCTATATGTGCTGTTACCCCCAGGTCTCTTTAGGCATTACTGTTTTCCAGGTTTCTCACTTTTATTGAATATAGTCCAGTTTATTTTTCATTTATTGATCTTCTTGTTTGGTTCTTCAGCCAGCTTTCAGTCCATGTGAGAATATTTTTATCACTCTCAAAACTGATTCCATTGATTTTAACTTTCCATGAGTCAAATGTTTTATAAAATTGAAACACATTATCTGTGTTTCAGTCCCTTGATACACTAATTTTGTAATTCTGTCAAAACCAGAAGTCGGTGTTCTTCATAAACACTACCTATTGTTCATAATTCTGTTGCCCTCTCGATTGTTTATAGAGTTGTCGTCTTCTATATAATAGTTAAACCTGCTGGATGGTAACTGCAATGATCATCATCCTTTACTACTTTAGATATTAGTACCACATTTTCTCTTCTTTGCTCCTCCGATCTTTCACCAGATGTCTATGATATTTTACAAATACTGAGTGAATCAATAATTTGTTGTCACAGATGAGAGATGTTCTACAAATACATTTTTGCATTTATATTGTAATGAAATGTGGTATTTATAGTGAGAAAAAAGGTTACTCTTGTTTGTCATCACTTTGTTTTTTGCTATGGGATACAAACGACAGGGCAATAACTATTTTATAGTCCTTTTTGAGTTCCATAAAACAGTAGTTAGAGTAAGACCTTATTAATTGATCAGTCAACTTGTTTTGAAGCAGCAGCTTAGAAATGTTTGTCAGTGAAAATAGACAAGATAACACTTTCCCTATTATTTCTATCTTTCTCTATAGAAAATATGCTGTTTATAAACATCTGTTCTGATGATATGGAGTGTTTTTTTAAGGACAAGGTTATTTCATATTTAAATTACAATATTTAAAGTTGTTTTTCAGTCACTTCTTTGAATACAGTGTAAATATTAATCCCTTTCAGTTTTGTTTGCTCAGTGAAATGTGTCATTAAAAGAAAGTAGATGTCCATCTGAATGATAGTTGACACCTGCTATTGAAATGGAATTGAGCTGAGAAGTTTGCAGTTTGTGGGAGTGAAGGAGAGATGGGCTGTACAGTTGTGGTTTTTGTTACTATATAGAAGCCCATGATGCCCTCCATGGCTTGTCCTCCCTTCTTTCTTTTACCTGCCTTCTTTTTACATCAGTTTGTTCTTTATTGTCTTGTTGCTCCCACATGCTTTTAATTTTAAGATGGATTTCTGAGGGTGAGTAAATTAGCTGAGAAGCATTGTCTAAATTGTGGCATTTGATCAAGATGACAATGTCATTGCTCTGTCACTGGAGATGTGTGGTCAGCTTTACTTGGTAACTTTACAATTCTGAATCTTGGAGAAATGTCACTTTGAACACTGTGCTGCTGCAAAGAACGTGTTAGTATCATTTCAATTTTTAAATATAATTTTGTCATTAAAGTCTGCATTTTTCCATTCTGCAAAAAATGACTCTTAATAGTAAAAAGTAATTTTTTTTCTTGCTAAGAGGGAAAAAAATTATTACAAGGCCAGTTATAAATAGAGGCAACCAGCAAAGAAATATAATAGCAAATACAGCAAAAATAAAACCTAAAACAAACCACTACCACCTTCCTTTCTCCCAAAAATTAATTTAAAAATTCTAGATGATATTAAATCTGGTTGCCATTTTTAGGTTCACCTGAAGTGTTGGCTCATGGTCTGTACTGTCTGCACTTTCAGTACCAATGTTAAAGTGCTCTGCACACAGTTCTCCCTGTTGCAGTGACGGGACCTGTACTAGTTGGTGGCAGGGGGGAGTTGAGGGAGACTTGCTTTAGGTGTATTAATGATTGAACTTATTAATTTGTAATTAATTCGCAACCATACTATCATAGGCAAGGATTTCATCAGCTCTCTTAAGCTTTAATTGATTTTGATCTAGTCTGGTGTATTCAGCACTTGTTACTTATCACTTGACTTTTCTAAATACATTCTCCTTCCTAACTATTAGAGTGATTTTGGTTAATGTAAGGGTTTGAACATAGTTCATCTCTTTAGGCAGCATCAACTCTGACCTTTCTCCATTGGAATGGCCATAGGGTGAAAAAGGAAGCATGTTACTTAGAGTAGCTAGCTCTTCTTCCAAACCTTGGCCCGCACACTTCTTAGAGCCTAGAAGGTGTGTGGAGTTACAGCAAATGGGGAAAGACGTCTACATGTAGTGCGAGAGCACCTCTGTTAACCACTTTCTTTCTTTGCATAAGCCTGCCAGGCCCTAATCCATAGTTCTTTTTCCTGAACTAGGCAGTGAGATGGAGTATATGGGCCACAGTTTATAAAGTGCATATGGATCCTTGAAGTTATTTTATATTATCAATAAATTATTGATTTGTAGGCTTGTAAATACTGTTTTTCAAAGATTGTTTAGAATACTGTAAATGGGGATATGGATGTTCTGTACAATAATAGTCTGAAAATCAGAGCATTTTTGCTGGCAAAATAGTCAATACTTTATTATAATTTCCTCCAGTTGTTTAGAATCTCATAAAAGGCTAGTCTATTGTGATGAGGTTTGACTCGCATGTTTTGGTATATCATCTTTTATTATTTTCTGGTTGCTTGAAATATCCTCTGCTAGGAGGAATGTACCAGTCAAATAGTAGATTGTTCACATTTGTACCTGCTGAACAGGATATTACACTCCAACGTTGTGCAATCTGTGTATTATATTTTTATATGTAATATAAATACTCAAAATAATTTATATATTATGTGTGGGCATGTATACACACATGCACAAATTGTGTAGAACATTTATATAGATGGGCTTTTTACACCTATTTCAACTATGTTTCTGGTAGCTGAAAAGAAAGAGCCTATGGGATTGGCAGTTTGGGGCAGATGTGTGTCTATTCCTCAGGCATCAGTGGTTGTAAGTTAACTATAAAAATGTTATAACCATCTGTGTAACAAGACGGCAGAGATCTGCTCTTGCCTGTTACTATAAATAAGAAGGAGATTTGTTTGACTTCATAGACATTGGATTTATAAAGACTATATGTGTCAAATCATAACTATGTGCCATGCTGCTAGGATGTGTCTGCAGCCAACTACCTGGGGTGGTCTTCCCTTCAGACATTCTAGTGAAGCGCAACAACTGTTTAGAGATGTCTGTAAAGCACAATATGTGATGAAGTATGTGTGTGTTCTTCCTACAGGGAAATGCCTGATTTTCATGGATAGCCTTATCTGTAAGAATAGAGTTAAAATGGACCTTTAAATGGGTCATTTAAAGAGTAAAACAAAATGCAATAAAATCATGTCTCAAGTTGTCTTCCTGCGCCCACTCCCCAAAAAAATAGCCCTCAGATATTTCCTTTTAAATGTGTTGTGTTGTGCTTTTAAGCGAGAGAGTGTGAATTTTTTTTTTAATTTTATTTTTTGGTGGGGTGGGGAGAAGTTAATTTCAGATCTATGTCACAATATTTGATTTACTACGTCCCTACTCAGAGAGATTTGAATTTCTTTGGCAAACCTCTGGTAAAACGGTCAATTAAAAATCAAAATCCTTTCCTGATAATCAAATCAATCAGTTTATATTAAAAGACTCCTTTTTTTATGTATGGTTTACATACTACAGCAAATAATTATCAGGTGGGGGGAAAACAGGAAAAGTGAAGTTATTAAAAGGCCCTTTTTAATCCAGTGTCCTTCATATTTTGAATATATTTTCCTCCTGATCCTTGTCATAGATAGCTTAATATTTTTTCCTAAGTGAGGAGAAAATGTTAATGTGACCTTCTATTTAATAGACATAACTATACCCCTACAGATTTCTAAAGATAGACAAGTGTAGAGTCAAATGTCCAGGAAAGTGAGTCTTGTTTTTTGATTAAAATGTGTTCATGTTTATAACAAAAGCAAACAAAAACAAATACATACATCTCTCTAATTTATCTGGTAATAAAGTAGTCTCGAGATATAAAAATATAAGCTTTTTTCTCTAAGCATCCATGCTCGTGCCCAGATATCTGTATGGGGGGGCTTCATAACAACTGGATTGCCACAACAATTGGAGGTCAAGTTGTTCTTATAGCCTTTCATTCGTGGAGTTTCTCTTTTTGAAAAGCTTTGTGTCACTACATCCTGCATTGCAGTGTAGCCAAATGAGACTCTCATCTCTGTCCAGGATTTGGGGTTATCTCTATCACTTATACACTGCCATCAGAAAGCTTTCGTTGTAGGCTGGGAAACACAACACTCCAGAGAAGTAATATTAGGAAATAATGAAAGGATGAGATTCTATATAGAAAACAAATCATGTCAGAATCTGAAAATGTCTTTGGCTTCTGTTTAATGTGCTTGGCTGTTTGCACACAGTACACATGGTCTGGAATAGAAACTGGATGTTTAAAATCTCTCCCTCCCTCTCACTCTCTAGCTAAGTATTTGTCTCTTTGCTATTTATTTATTTATATTAGTGCTTCCATTTTAAATATTTATCATTTGTATAACATAACACACTGAATTTTCCCCACAAAATATTATTTAAAAAAAGTTTATTCTTCAAATACATGAACAGCAGATGTATAAAACAAAAATCATTTTAGCTGATACAGACCTGAAAGCATCTACTGTAAGTAAAAGACAGAGTAATTGGGGAAAATGTTTTACAATTCTGTGTAACTCAGTTCTTGCTATTCTTGACATGGTAATGGCAAATGGTTGGAGGGAAAGTATTGCGTACAATTTCCATATTGTGAGTTTTTCTGTTTGAATTTTCATTAGAGTATCTAGTGCACTTAGTGATACTGATTAATTTATTAATAGACTGTAAGACACCTAAAAGCATCAAATAATAATGTTTGACAGCCTTGCAAAATTCTACCTGCCTACTCAACCAAAATGAGTGATATCTTTTAAATATTAATTTTTTTAGCATCCCTGTAAAAGGCCAAGGACTAGTTTTTGTGACAAGGCTGGTAAATGTCCGTGACAATATTGCAAGGCAGATTTATGACAAGACATTACAGTTAATTTACACATGGGAAAAACATGTATATCCATGCAGTCAGAATGTGACCCCTCTGCCCTTCAACAGCTGTGAGCACTCAGAAGCCAATACACCCTTTAAGGAAACAGTAGTTGGCCTCTCCTGCAAGTGTCCCTCCCCTCCCCCCCACCCCCTGCCAATACTGCTGAGGTACTCTGCCTGCCTTTGCACTCCACAAGCAAATCCCTCCAAAAACACAGATCTGGATACTTTATATTCATGTTCAGCTCTTAACTGTGGCAGCCAAATGTCTTTAACTTACAGATTATCAGCCAGGTTTTTGACTATCCAGAAACATAGCAAGCCCTGAAATAAGTGCTGTATTTAAGAGAGTGTGGTACAAGCACCCAGACTGTCCTCATCACTTTCTGCAACTAGCCAGTTGTTGGTTAATATGGTTCTCGGTGCTAAACATCAATCTAATGTTGATGACTGCCTTCCCCAGACTGTTCTTACAACTGAAATAGGGAAGGTGATGCTCTTGACAGCCCAAACAAGAGTCTGTTGTTTGGCATGCCAAGTCCTAGAAATGTGTGTTCTGAAACAGATTCCTCCAGAGGGGCTGCAGTAGACAGATATCACTAAAGGTGCACTCAGAGCACTGCCATTACATCTTATTCAGTTGTACTAGGAAAAGCTCCCAGAGGTCTGTTCCATCATTGCAATGAGCTGTGTGTAGTGATGAGAATAGGGCCCCTTGTCATGGTATCAAACAGGTAAGAGTTGTGAACCACCATGTGAAAGAAAGCATGCCTGCTAATTTCTGCCTCCGCCATACCAACATCCTTTAACCACTGTGATCTTTTCTCTGAACCACTCGGCCTTGTCAGGGTGTTCAGTTCAGTGCTGAAAATGGTTAAATTGGTATTCATGGACCTCCATTTTGTCATATGCATGGGAGAAGCGTATGCCCAAGATGTTCAGCCAAGAAATGAATGGTCTGGATCAACACGTTATAGTAACTATATCCTAGCAAGGCCCATATAATAAAATTGTATAAGTAATAAAAATAACAAAAACAACTCACTCACTTCAGGCAAAGGCTAAAGGTCTCAAATGTACAGAGAAAATAGAGCAATCCAGGGGCACAGTCTTTTCAAAATAGATTGCCCTGGAAGGCAAACCCTCCCACCTCAAAGGCAGAGCATTCAACAATTTTGAGCAAGTTGGGGTGAGTATATATTTTCTTCCCTACATTTTAAAAAAAAGAAAACCCACCTTCTTGATACTTTAGACCCTCTAAAAATTTGAGCATTTAAGGCCTTGCCTTAATTATAGTCACCTAATTTTCTTCATTCCATATTGTGATTGCATCTGTGTGTTTAAAGTTCAGTTTTCTGTGTTGTATTCCTTTTGATATTTCAGGATATAAAATAAGATGTTTACAAATACCAACCAGAGGCTAATGCTATGCAGCAGTTCAGTAGCAAATATGTACTTTGGGTATTTAACCATAATTGGGATCTTTGATTGGCCTTACGTGAACTCACAATAGTAATAACATCTAACTACCAATCCATTTGGCAAACTTCTTTAAGCAGTAGCAAATTTGCTTTTGCTGTTTGTATATACCTCTCTGAGATTTTAGGCTACAGCTGTTTAAATTTGCAGTTTTCATGTAGTGGAGAACTTAAAATGAGGACAGATGAGTACCGCTAAAGCAGCCTTGCAAACTGTCATGAAAATTTACCAGACCAAAATCTATGCATCTGCCCATTACCAAAATGATCATTATGGGGGGAGGGACCTGAAACTAATGATGATTTACTTTCCCAGCAACAAAGAAGCGAGTAGAATTTTGCAAAGCTGTTGGAAGAGGTTTTTTTCTTTCTAATAATCATGATCGTTTGATTCTGCTGGGCTCAATCCTGCTCCTATTGACTGCGATGGTAGCAGTTCTTGTTATTGATATAAATGTCCCCTTTTTTGAATTCAACTGTTTAGTTGGCTTCAACTATATCTTGTGCCAGTGAGTTCCATGGGCAAGCTAATAGTGTGGTTTTTATTTTGTTTTTTAAATCTTTTTATCATTTTTTAAGTTTGTGGCCTTTCAATTTAATTGAACATCCCGTTGTTTTTGTATTATGAGACTGGGCAAACAGATGTGCCCAGACAGTCTTCTCTGTATCATTCATATTATACCTTTTATCACGCCCCCTCTTGTTCATCTCTTTTCTAAAGTAAACCATCCCATTCTTTTCAGTCTCTCTCCATATGAAAGTCTTTCCATGGCTCTAATTATTTTTGTCAGCTACCTCTGAATGTTCTCTAAAAAAAGTAATATACATTTTAAAGCCTGAACACTAATTAGAGACCTACAATGCATATGAGTTAATATTGCTCTGATAAGACAATATCCTGACCCAAGGAGATGATAGTGTAAGGATGTGATCTTTCAGACCTTGTAGGAGAAGTCACACTGAAGCAAGACTCCAGGAGGTACTCACTAAGTGCACACAAATCATGAGATATGTTAAGGATCTACAATTCCTGTATACCTAAGGGAATGTTGTAGATGCTTATTAGCTTGCGTGATTTGGTCTTAAATTAAGATAGGGATGGGAAATGTGGAAACAATGGGGGATGTTAATGCATTCATCTAGATTTGTTCACTTAATTTCTGTTGTTGGAAAACAAAGTAAGTGCATGTGTTTGGGGAAGGAACTGAGATTTGCAAAATTTGTCAATTTTAAACTCAGATCAATTTTAAATTCTGATCTTTGTTACCTCACTATAAATATACTCAAAGCCAGGCTACCGTGTATAGTTCCTAGGTCTTGATCCTGAGCAGGGTTTAGTACTCTGAACCCAATAGAAGTCAGGGGTACTGACCACCTCCAAGATCAGGCCCGTAGTTTCAACAAATAGTGACAGCCGTTGTGTAGCCTAAACCTTAGTACAGCATTTTAGTGTGTCTGCATAGTAGCCATTTAATTAATAGTATTGTCATTTTTAAAGGTTGTTTTTCAAACAGCCACAACTCATCCACAGAGAGTCCCAATTCTTGATGTTTTATGGTCACTTCACTGCTGATATAAGCTGGTATAACTCTGTTGATGGTAACAATGCTGCACTAACCCATATCAGCATGAATTTAGCCTTTAAATATCAGCCTTTTAAAGTAATCCATATACAAAAATTTTTTTCTTTTTTTTTTCTTTTTTTTTTCTAAATATGGTTATTCTGATTGATGCCAAGCGTGGACAGCTCTACAGGATAAATATTTGGAAACACATGAGCTAAAAAAACAAAAAGAGGCGTCTAATTAAAATGGTCTTTTAACCTTAACTGTTGCTGCCATGAGAGCTATTGTTTATTTGCTGTAACATATTGCAAATGTATTAGTCAATTTACACAAATACCCATTCATTTAAATATGCATCACAACTGAGTTTTATAAATAAAATGCACAAGTGAGCTATATGTATCACTGGGAAATGGCTTTAAAAGGCTGGACACAAATGGAATTTTCTCATTGGCATCCCTATGTCAATAAATTCCACAGAAAATGTGCTTTACATTTTGCCCTCTTTAAATTTCCATTTGTAATAGCAGTGATACACTCCAGGCAGTGCATTTCTGGGGGATTTTTGCATTTCTCAGGTGGCTGAAGTCACCCACCCTTCAGCCTCATGCCTCACAACACACCTGAGGCGAGCAATAATCCCCAGCAAGGCACTGCTTGTCTTGTCTTATTGCTTAATTATTATACCTATTTAATGCTACTTAGAACATTGTCAGCTGTTGAGAAAAGGTAATTATCACTAGTCAAATGAAAAACACTTTTTTGGCTGCCTTACGGATACACATTTTACTGGTACCTTGATACATAATGAAGCCTGATAGCAAAACTTTTGCTTGTCTCTTCTTCAAGCCACAGCTGTTTCCCTGCTAAATTCATCCCATCTGTCTTCCCTTCCGTAAGGCTGTAGGCAGTATAGCATAAGTACAGAAGCAGTTCAGTGCTATTTTGGATAAACATAACTGAAATTTGAATCTTTGCCATTTGCAATGCACACATTTTGTTTTACTGCTGTAAAGAGAGCTGTCAAAATAAAAACTACATGGATAATTTACTGAAATACAGTCAAATGTAAGGATGATCAAAGGGAAAAAATAAAAATATACCTAGGGTCAATCTTACTCTCTAGATATATGCTGAATCATTGATCTCTTGACACTGATGGGTCCAGAGCTGCTGGCAATAAGCACTGAAGAACTCTGAATTAGTGCACAGAATAGGGAAGTTAAAATCCCAATGTCAAAAGGTTAGCAAATAACATGTAACCATTTGTGATGGCATCATATGTGATATCTGGCTGGCTATAGGACTTCCATTATACACTGCATATAGAGAAAAACAAATGATTGACTTAATAAACTTCACTGTAGCTCAGTACTTAGGATCAACATTTCAGAATGTGTCTCATTGCCACTGGAAATGGGAGGTGTGTCAGTTCAGGTCAGCTGCACTTGTATTCCCCTTCCATGGTCTAGCAAGGGCACCAACTCTAGGTTCACGGTTCCTTAGCTGTTATCTCTCTTGGATGGAGACACACGTTTCTCTCCCTTCTGACCAGGGTACTTCCAGGCTGAATAGTTCCTCCTTACATCATTATTCCCCAAAGGCCAGGCTGGCAAAGCAGACCTGCTTTGCTTCTCTCACCAGAGATAGACAATGTAATTGTCAACAGTTATAACTTATTACGCAGTTCTTTCTAAGCAAGCACTTTTATTTTTAAGGTCAAAGCATTACAGAGAAAACATATTAAAAACAATAAAAACCTACATTCATGCTCATAAGTTTATCAGAGATCACCCCCTGACTCTTAACAAGGGTGCTGGCTAGTGAATAGTCCTTCAGACCCCACCAAGGCATTTTCCTGTGATCACAAGTTCACCACAGCTTCTGCTCAGAACCAGCCCCCAAGTCTTATGGGGTCTGAGTGAGTCAAAGGCCTTCCAACCCTTCCCTAAGGATTGGGACCCCTTTGCAGCAGAGGTCCTGTCTATTTGCTGTATCAGAAAGAAGGCCCTGAGTCAGGATTTTTGGTTTAATAGCCTTTCTTTTTCTGTTGCTCCCTTGAGAATCCAGTTTGAACCAGTATATGTAAGACACTCTCCAGATGGGGTAGCTCTCTGGAGGTGTTTTACCTGAGTGAATTTGCCTAATCACCCCACCATGTTCTTAGTTCCTGGAGAGCTGTGGTCCCCCTCCCCCCCCCCCCCCGCCCACCTTGGCATTACATACAATCCCTCAGTAGTACATACACATTTGCATTTTTAATACAATTAACTCCTAAAATACTTAAACTTAATTCAGTAAGGTTTGTCCAGGATATTGTCACATCTGTCACAGGAGGCACCACAACTGCCGATGCCAGTGAAGTTAACCATCTCCATCTACTCATTCCTCTTATGTTTGCAGTATACTAGCTGACACATGTTCTCTGTGTATATAAATCTCCCCACTGTATTTTCCACTGAATGCATCTGATGAAGTGAGCTGTAGCTCACGAAAGCTTATGCTCAGATAAATTTGTTAGTCTCTAAGGTGCCACAAGTACTCCTTTTCTTTTTGCGGATTCAGATTAACATGGCTGCTACTCTGAAACAAGAATATTAGTTCATGCTTTACGTTATATAGTAAGTAACATTTTGCACTCTGTTGTTTATCCTAAACTGGAAGGGGATGGTTTTGTGAGCTAAGGCTTGGGTTTGCCTATATTTCCTACCAGAGCTTCACATCCCAACAGCGTCTATTCAGCATTTCATCCTTCTGAGCTAGATAAATGAGGTGCTATGCACGTCACAGCGTGTAGGAGTCTTTCAGACACAACCATTAAAAACAATGTCTTGTCTATTCTACATAGATATTAAAGATCCCAGGATACTTTTTTAAGAGTAGGGGTTTAGCATCTTTCCTGACTCTATGGTTTCCCCTTCTTGCACAGTTGTGTGGTGTGTTACCTATCTCTGACATGGCTGTAGTTCACCATGTGTATATAGTCCATGAAGCATTTTTGGAGCTTTTATGAGGAAAGCTGAAGAAAACCTGGAGAACTTTTGTGTAGATAACCCTTAAATTAACTCGATGTGTTATAAGGACAAGTTCACATTTTCTGAACAGAGTGTTGCTCCTAAAACAAAAAGGTAATGCTTCCAAACTCCACAATATGTTTAAAAAAAAAAATTAAATGACAAAAATTTGATTTAACCCATAAAATTCTTTCCTTTCAAATAAAACCAAAATCAATCTTTTTAGCTTAGTGAATTAGTATGAAATGGTGCTGACATGAAATTAATCTAAATGCAAAAGCTGGGTGACAGAAAGCGCTGTTTGTAAGGATGCTGGGGGTGACTGACCACTAATAAAATTTAGTTACTAATCAGTGAAGTAGGGCACAGAAGAAAAACAAAACCAAGATAAAGTCATGAGCTGCCTCCACATATGAAAGTATATTTTTCCCATCTGTATTAAATGAAACATAAGTTATTAGAAATATTACTGGAAAAGGCACCATTGTATGAAGACCTTACATGAAAAACATTAAGTGAGATCTCTTGTAACTAATATAGCAGTATTTTATAGCAACCACCTAAAATACTGGATTTTCACTATTGTAAAGTGTAATATTTTGCACCATTGTAGAGTACTGTAGTATCTTTTTCATTTAATGAGAATTGGAATAAGATTTATGCAGTAGCTGTGCATGTAAAATAACATATATAATTTTGATCAACAATATAGATACAAATAAGGATTATTTTGTTTTCAGGACCCAGAATTTTGCCATTTAGTCTTCCTGCAAGTAATCAACTCTCTCTCACACATTCTTGTATAGTTAGGACTAGAACAATGATCCTTCAGCTTGAAGAAAGGTTTAAGTTAAAGGCTATCGGAGTAAGTTTGGCAGTATCAGAGGCCCCCTTGCCTCTCCGCAGACCAGTTGCTAGTGAGCAGTACATTGCACACTTCAGCTTGCAAAAGCTTCTGAAGGCCTCAGCTTTGAAGGCCTGGTTGGTGTTGACTGGAAAGCCTACAATGGGAGCTTTTGTCCAACTTGGGTTGTTTATTCTTTATTCAGCCAGCCAATTGGAGAAGGATGCTGCAGTTTGAAAGTGGATGCAGGTTAAGAAACTGGGAAGAGGTTGTGGAACAGTACCCAGAGCTCAAAGGTACATGCACAAGTTCAGTTGATATTTTTATCACCCTCAGCTCAGGGGTTTGTGGATTGGAATCACCTGGACAACTATGAGGCCATCCAAATGCTGCAATGTAGAAGCCAATTGCAAACACCTTGATGAAGCATTTTAAAAAAATGACAAGGTCAAACTTGTAAGGCCTACAAGACTTTTAAAAATAGTTTTATATTGGCTTGATTAGCTGGTTATATATACAACAATGTAAAATATTTACATTAAAAGAAGAATGTTCAACATTTGAAAAGTGTTTGCGTGTATCGACTTTGCTCAATATTTCAACGTGCTATGAACACTTTTTCCTCTCCAAAAGGAGAAATGTATGCAGTCTTCTCTAGTAGAAATTCTAATAGACTCCATTAGAATTATTCAACTGGTATCTCTTGCTTCCTACTGGAGGACTGGTACCCTTAGGAACAACTAGACAAATAGACCTACTGATCTGTTTCAAAACTTAGTTGCAAGATGCAACCATCTGAAAAAATTCCACTAGGGAACTTGAATTCACACACTCATAGAGTTTAGATATACTGAAGTCTCATACACAAGTGAGAATTGGAAGAAAACAAAATGTCGCGCCAAAATGCCTTTAGGGTAACTAAGTTCTTTTCCTAAGTACCATCATTATGAAAATTGTCAGTCTTAATGTTTTGTGGTATTCCTTCACACCTCATTTGTGCAGTTCAGAGTGCCTGGGCAAGAGTATGTATATCTGCAGATACTGTTTGATCATAGAACATGTTTACATGGATTTTAGGAGATTCCTTCACAGACATTTTCATATATTTTTTCCAGTTTTGGCTCAGTGCAATGATGGTCCTTAGTGAATAAGGAGACTCTCATGTTATGCTGTAAAGATTTAAAAAATCCTAACAATTCTAACTACTCCTTCATTTTTGTCAGGTGGCAGCTTTTACTTGGCACATACAATATTATTGTTCAGGAATTCCCCCCATTCTTTTTACAGTGGGATTTTCCCATTGTTCATACAAAATCCTCTGAGCATGTTTTCTGTCCAGAGAGGAAAAGGTGGGGTGCAGAAGAAGTGAGCAGAGGGACAAAAGGAAGAAAGCAAAGAGGAACAGCTAGTAGGAGGAGAAAGAGTGGCAAGGAGAGGTATATTATAAAGATAAATACATAAAGTGAAAGAATAAAAACTAAGTTTTAATGGTACTAATTTTCTGTCCTTTTCTTCTTTAAACTTGGATTCTCCTAATTACCATGTCTCAGGTAATTTAGACAATGCATCTTTACAAGTGAAGGGATACTTTGTGAACAGTTATACCAATAACAACATTTTAAAGCTTTCTCTAAAAGTTCACTGTAAAAGCATTTCTGTAAACTATGTGATGAACAAAATGTTTGCCTGTTCAAAGTTCTTAAAGTCACTTATTTGGATACTCAGTCCCATGTGTGGTGAGCCCAAACGAGCCATTTAAAAACTTCACAACTTTTGTCACATTTCATTCTACTTTCTGTCCATATTCTTACCAAAATGACAGCATTTTTAGATAAGTAGTTAATAGGCTGTTAAGTGCCGAGGGATCATGATGAGTGCCTAGAACACTGTGCTCCAGTAATTAGCTCTAAAAAGGATCTAATACAGCGAAAAAGCAGGAAGAGTATATACCTGCCATATGTGTCTTCTCATTATAAGTGAAAAATATTGCTCATCTGATGTCAAATTCCAAATGAAAATTTTATTAAAATATGGTCTCTTCCCTCTTGCTAAAAATTGTTCTGGGTTTTGGCAAAATTCATTTGTCTCCACATTTTCAAATGCTAACTTCCGGGTTTTTCCCCTTTATGATCTTTCATGGAGAATTTTTTTAATACTCTAGCAACTTTTCGTGTCAAACTGGCAGGTGGTGTTGCAATCAGTTGTTTACATAATCAATGGGTTAATATTAAATATCTCAATGATGCTTTACAGACATGTAATAGGATATTTGTCCCAAGAAGTTCACAATCTAAGGATCAAAACCTGCTCCACATGCATGAGGGCCCACTCCTGAGTTTTTATGTAAGGCAGAGCAACATTTTTCCATCTCTGTATAACAACATAAGCTGTACTCCCAAGCAGAGGCCCTGCACAAGCCCAGTTCACCACTTACGTCCCATTTAAGTGCTCTTTGAGGGATAAAGTAATGCATAGGTATTGTATTGGCCATGTGTGCAGGGGTGAATTTTACACTTAGTGAATAAATGTTGCGTGTGTGTTAGCTTGGTGAGTTGTAAGATGTAAACTAACATTGCTATTGTTGCTCGGAAGATGAGAACAATTTATTTCTAAAAATCAACCTTCTGAAAGGCGCAATCTGACTAGTTGATAGTTCCATTGGTGCAGGTAATTCCATTCGGTATTACAGTTGGTATGTTACATATCCACTCATCTAAGGGCAGTAGCCTGTCATCGCTAGTATTTGAGTATGTGGGATGCATGCATACCCAGTCTTGTATTGTTTTCGTATAATGCATATGCCCAGTGTTGAAAAATGTCAAAAGCTGCCTTTTGCAAACTGTGAATTACACTCCTCCCACTAGGACATTTTGTGGGTGAAATGTTACATTTGTAAACTAGAGAGACAAGGTGGGTGAGGTAATATCTCTTATTGGACCAACTTCTGCTGGTGAGAGAGTCAAGCTTTCGAGCTTACACACAGCTGAAGGAGGGAGACAAGCTCTTTCACCAAAAGAAGTTGGTCCTATAAAAGATATTACCTCACCCACCTTATCTCTCTAATATCCTGGGATCAACACAACTCCAACAAAACTGGATACACTTGTAAACTGTAATTTTTGGTTTGCTCATTTGCAATATATTCTCTCTCCTGCAGCCCAAGCTCAGAGTCTTCTCAAGTTGGGAAGCAGTTTGCTCTTTGTAAAAACACATTTTGTCCCCAACCTTTGAAGAGGAGTTCCCCTGAGTTGTGTAAGTTCCCTTGCTTGTACATTTAATAGTTTATATGAGAGACAGGTCTGAATAAAAAAAGCCCTGGATCCAAATACACCCAAGTTTTTTAAAATTCTGGGTAGTTCAGGCCTTATGCTAGTTTATATTTTTCTTTTTCAGTTGCAGAAAATCAACTTGCCCTGATTCCTACCATATGCTGTGAAAGAGCATGGGATTAAACACAGGGTTTATTGTTGTCCAATGTGATTTCACAGAATTACCCCCATTTATCATTTTAATCGTGAATGAAGAAGGAATTTTCATTTAATTTGCATTGGGGACCTTTGTGTTGGGTGGAGACCTTCCCCTAAATCCTCGATGGCTCAGCAGGGGGCTGAGAGCCTTGGAGCTCCTTCGCTTCCCTTATGCCTTAGCTGCATTGCTCAGAGATGGGGAAGTTTTTGCCTTTGGTGCCTTCTGTGAGTGGGCACTTTCTGCAAAGTCAAGATGGGGGTTAGGCAGCACCTTGAGTATCCACATGTCATTGTCCTCTGTTGCAGCATCTATTTTGTCCTCTCATTTGGTGCTGTTGAAGCTTGTTACTCCACAACTCAGAGGTCCTGCTACGTTTGGATCCCTTCACCAGTTTGAATCCCATAGAACATGGGATCTTGCCACTCTGAGAGTGAGCATGCGAACGCTGTATGAACCTGGCTATTTTCAGAAGCCTCCAGGCTTTTGATGTATTAGGATCACTGGAGCCTTGGCACTTCTCTCCAGTTTTTGTGTTTAACTGATCCCAAGGCTCTGTGGGGTGGGCTCTGCAATCAGTGCTGTTCAGAGCTCCCAGTCCTGTGTGCAGAAAGAAAAGGGTTCAGTGTAGTGTTATTCCTGTAGTTAGATTTTAAGTGGAGAATTTTATATCTAGGAATTGTATTGGTTTTAAAAAGAAAATAATAATTTCCCACACTGACTATCCCATTGTATGAGACCCATTTTGCTATTTCCCTATTTAAGACAACTGTGATATCTATCAAGTGTTCTTACAACTACACTACCCACCTGTTGAAGTGAAGAAACAGATTGACAGAGCCAGAAGAGTACCTAGAAGTTACCTACTACAGGACAGGCCCAACAAAGAAAATAACAGAACACCACTAGCCATCACCTTCAGCCCCCAACTAAAACCTCTCCAGCGCATCATCAAGGATCTACAACCTATCCTGAAGGATGACCCATCACTCTCACAGATCTTGGTAAACAGGCCAGTCCTTGCTTACAGACACCCTCCAACCTGAAGCAAATACTCACCAGCAACCACACACCACACAACAAAAACACTAACCCAGGAACCTATCCTTGCAACAAAGCCCGTTGCCAACTGTGCCCACATATCTATTCAGGGGACACCATCATAGGGCCTAATCACATCAGCCACACTATCAGAGGCTCATTTACCTACATATCTACCAATGTGATATATGCCACCATGTGCCAGGAATGCCCCTCTGCCATGTACATTGGCCAAACCAGACGGTCTCTACGTAAAAGAATAAATGGACACAAATCAGATGTCAAGAACTATAACATTCAAAAACCAGTGGGAGAACATGTCAATCTTTCTGATCACTTGATTACAGACCTAAAAGTCGCAATTCTTCAACAAAAAAACTTCAAAAACAGACTCCAACGAGAGACTGCTGAATTGGAATTAATTTGCAAACTGAACACCATTATATTAGGCTTGAATAAAGACTGGGAGTGGATGGGTCATTACACAAAGTAAAACTATTTCCCCATGTTTCCCCCCCACACACTGTTCCTTACACATTCTTGTCAACTGCTGGAAATGGCCCACCTTGATTATCACTACAAAAGGTTTTTTTCTCCTCTCCTGCTGGTAATATCTCTCCTTACCTGATCACTCTCATTACAGTGTGTATGGTAACACCCCTTGTTTCATGTTCTCTGTGTATATAAAATCTCCCCACTGTGTTTTCCACAGCATGTATCCAATGGAGTGAGCTGTAGCTCACGAAATCTTATGCTCAAATAAATTTGTTAGTCTCTAAGGTGCCACAAGTCCTCCTTTTCTTTTTGTGGTATCTTTGATATTGTTGTGTGATATCTGGCGTACATGTTGACTCTTTAGCCTTTGATTCAGCAAACCCTGTCCAAGATTGTTGTGCTCTAGTACCAATGGGAGGGATGGCTACTCACAGATGCAAGTCAGTGTAAAGCATTAGACATATTCCCCTGTGCAGAGTGACAGTGAGTCTCCTGCCTATAGCATGCTCAGTCCTTTCTTCATAGAGCTGCGGTTTAATAGAAGGAGGCAAAGCATGGATGCAGAGTGCACAGGTCCAGTCCTCAGCATGGTAAAATTCACAGTGAATAATATGTACATATTCACACTTCCCTCTTGAGCCTAAATTGTCCTAGATGGCAGGGGTAATTTAACAACCAAGGTTGAATTCCCTTCCAAGTCCTGTCCTACTCAATGCTTTTTCACTTGTGCTTATGAGCAAGATTCTGTGCTATCCAGGATCAAGCCTTCAATGACTACTGTAGAATTGTACCAGGGGTCTAAATGTTCATATCAAGCTGTATGATAAATAAGAAACAATTCAGATAAAGGAATATCATGCTCAAGGATGCCTGAAATCAGATTTACTGTGGTAGTTGAACTGGTGATACTACAGTGAGATCCTGGAGTTTTAATATAGTGTGTTGCAGGAGAAAAGAGCCTCTTTCCCTGATGAGGTACCACAAAATGTAAGGGTGTTTTAAACAGAATGAACAGGAAAATCTCCTATGAAATATGCAGCTTTTTTTTTTCTTTTCCCAAAAATGAGTCAGAGGGCCTTAAGAAGGGAGACAATAATTCTGACATGAGTGAATTAAAGAACAGACTCTAGAATCTGGGTAGAAAACTGTCCCAGATTCTAACATTCCTTTGAGATGACATGAGAAACTAAGGTAGACTTAGCATGAGAAACAGTGCTTTTATTGAAGAGATTGCTTTTGTTAGGCACATATGTGAACCATAAATCCAGACTCTCTGTGCATCCGGTCACGTATATTCATGTCAGCATCTAAACAGAGATCTCCAAATGTTCAAACATCCCTTTCAGATCAGAGTTTAATTTTGGAAGACTACTTTGGCCAATTAATTTTAATTACAGTGATGTTCTGTTGAGTAGAGATGTCAGAGAACAGCATTTCAGCATGTGAAATTCTGCTTACAAAGATGTAAAATCATTTGTATCTATCTATATGCAGCATACAGTTATACTTTACAAACATACATAAATGTGTATATCACTATTGTGTAAGTAATAATACAGCAAGGAATATGCTGCTCTGATGTGTTATGCATGTTTTGGGTGTATTTCTAACCATAAAATTGAAGCCTGAGTGCCTCTAGCCATCTGAGAAATGTATATAAAAATAAGGATTTGACACGCAATATACCTCTATGTACTATATTATTTTTGCTCTTAGAACTTCAAATGTTTGTTATAGATTTTCAACCGGGACTAGTATTGTTTTACATTTGATAGATCAGACTGCACCTTAGTCCTGGTGAAATTGTGCAGGTGCAAAAAAGTTGCCCTGTGCAGTATTAATGATGAACAATTAACCACTCAAAAGTCAGGAAATGCAGACTTTTAAGTTGAATGCGCAATCTTAACTATGCCCATTTAGGTATTTAATTGTATGATCACAGGATGTTCTCGAACACACATGTTTGTTTAAGGATTTCTTAATGCATATATGGAAAGGGGCAGTGGAAAGCTTGTGAAAATTGAGGTTGAACACATATTTTCCAGCATGGGTGCTTAATTGTACAATCTTGAAATAGCAGTAATATAGTTTTTTGTATTTAGTATATCTTTATAAAAGTGAGTGAAGATAGTTCCAGGGCCACAGCAGTTTTAAAAATTCAAAATTTTAAAACTACAAAACTGATTTTCTTTAAATGTATTTAGATTTTTTTGAGCATTTTATTCATATTTTCTGTGACCTCATTAATAAAGAAAATGTATTAATTAAATTGTGAGCTTTTGAGAATACAAAAAGCAGTAAGAAACGAACTTGTTAGGCTAAATCTTCAGAAAAAGCCCAGCTGCTATAGATTATTTAATTAAAGATTTATTAAACAGCTAGGAAATTCAGCAAATGGCTCTCAAAGTTTTAAAGTCATATGTCTAACATTAAGAGAAGTCAAAAAACAGCAAAGATTAAAATTAAAAGTTAAGATTATTGAGACTCTGAAACTGAAAAATATTCAGTAATTCATCAGAGTTCTTCAAATCTGTCAAATGCCCCTTTCTATTACTTTATTGTTCTACAAGCTGTGTTTTGACAGTCATATTAAATATTCTTTATTCTTATCAATTGCAGCCTGCAACTCAAAATGATATTGAATCTGTAATTCCAAGAGGGGAAAACCGTGTGTGTGTGTGTATATGTATATAAATTTAAAATCATGATTTTGTTTCTTTAGTGATGTTGGATACATTCATGCTTCCTTCCCCTCCCCCCCCTCCGCCAACACACACACACACAGATCAAAGTATTTTCCACTTCTATATTGCCTGCCTATCTTTCTCCATATAAGGGCAGAAAAGTAATAATTTGTAGATACTTTATTAATAAGGCAGTTTTTAAGCAGCATCCTAAAAATAATTAGGGATCTGACAAAGAGAGTTTAACTTAACCTGTAGCATAAATTTAAACAAAGATGGTCATTTGTCAGTTTCAGAATTGTCAGGATAAGCCAAGAAAACAAATATTACAACCTTAAAACTGTTCTCCATAATCTTGATTATTTGATGGAACGACACATTGGCTTTTACGTTGCCACCACACTGTTCTAAACTTTTGTTCTGTACTGTTAGACATTTTACTTCCAGCTTACTAGTACGTTTGTCCAGCCCTATTCTTAAGGGGCCCAGTCTGCAACCTTTTGAAGTCAGCTGCAGTCTTGGCCCTAAAGGAAAAGCCCTTCTGTTTGAGGTGATGTAGCTGTGCTGCCCCAGGGGGCGCACTGGAAAGGAATTGTACCTCTTGAAAGCACAATTCCCTCCCTCTTTTCCCTTGTTTGGCAAGGATGGCATCAAGGCAGGGGAACAACGTATAATTTGTTGCTGGCCTATGAACAGCTGCAAATGATCTCCATACCATCTCAGATGCACTGGCTGGCTCCTGGTGGGGCTGAGCCAAGACTCCACCCACTCTCTTCTTCTCTCTACCCCACCTGCTCTGGGATGAGGGAATATAGTAGGTACACAGAGTCCACTTACTCCAGCCTGCCAAAATTTAGGATCCTGGTAGCCTGTGCTTACTCTGCCTTATGTTCCTGCATGGCTATGCAGTCCTGGATATAATTTAGTCCTAAATTCTGAATGAAATAAATCTCATGTAGATCCCACAGAACCAAATTGAGACTTGAAGACTTCAATTGACCAAAAAATAGTTTCTGATGTTACTGTACAAGGTGTTTATATGGGGCTCTGACAGGAATATGCTTGTTCAGCTGTTCTTAGAGCATTAAATGGAGCTTAAACTGAGGGACACTATGCAGCAATAGGAAGGATCAGGGAATCCCTCTTTAGCTTCTTCATCCCTAGGAACCCACAGTCACTGTAGGCATTAAATACTTATTCAAACTACTTCAGTTTTCGTACATTTCATAAGAGGCATCTTAAAATTTGAATATAAAATGATTAAAGAGAATAAAGTATGAGACAGAGCCCTCTTTAAGTATAACCAAACACCTGATTATCACCCATTTCTCTGAAATAACCCAATGAACAAAATATTGTTTAATAGGTATTTAAAAAGTCTGTAAACATCTGCTGTAAGCAATCTATTCAGGGTATGTTGTGCCATGGGAAGAACAAAGGTAAAAGCTCTCTCCACCACCAGCCATATATAAACAAAAAATGAATTAGGTAGTTGGGTGTGTTCTTCAGCAAAAGCAGCTGAAATGTAGCTTGATTAAGGGGCAGTGAGATGCGTGAGACAAGCCAAATTTGGGGGGAAATGATTTTAAGTTATCAACATTAAAAACCAGCAAGCTTTGAGAGAGATGCACTTGACTAGCTGAACACATGTACATACCTTTAAGTACAAACTTGTAGACAACAAAATTTTCTACTGCACTTGTTCTCCATGTAATTTCCGTATAACCACAACTGGTAAATCAAATCCTATCAAATTCAACCCAAAGTTGCTGCATCTCACTGACCTTGTACAAACCAAGATTTAGGTTTTGAACTTCAGCTGTAGCTCTGTCTTCTTTTTTAAAAATTGCTAACATTTCAAAGAGGGAATGTGGGGTTTTGAGAGGATTTTTTTCAACCTCTTAACTCAAAAATAGACAAAGAAATTTTGATAAAACATAAGACAGAAATATTCACCATGATGTGGAGATCATGCCTAAAAGTGAGTGTTTCAAACGGGGTGAGTTATAATGAAAATTACAGCAGGCACTGTTGGTTTACCACTTTTTATCAGAACTAGTCCCTTAGGAGGGGAGGACACTAACTAAACATCACCATGTTGTTTGTGAGGAGCCTCCCTTTTGATAAGTTCAAACACAATGATTTGTGTGTGATTATATTTAAATAATACATGGTTAGTGTACATATACGCATACTCCTATACTATATTTAATGTGACGCTTGGTTTTTGAGAGAATGGATTTGTCCCTACTCATGAAAGCAGTGAATTCTTCGGGGAGGGGAGAAGAAGGAGTTCTTTAAAGATAATGTACTGTTACTCTTACAGACAAAACGTGCACTTGTGTCTTGTGTTTTCCATTATTATTCTCTGCTTTTTTCTGTATCGACACACACATTCACCATATCTTCCCCAAATGCTATTCTTATATATCTGCGTGGTACATACCACTTATATTTCTGTGTGTTATTTTACCAATGAATAAAAAGTTGAATATGGAAATATATAGTGATTCTGGAATAAAAGTGCTGAGTATCTAAGCATTCACACTCTCATGGCACAGTCCTCCCTTTCTGTAGCTATATGTTTCCTCTCTCCCTGTCCTTTATCAACTGAGCATCATTATTTATCACTAGGTATACATTGTGTGCACTGTACGGGCATTTATTTATAGTTTTAAAAATTCCAGATTAAATTGGTTTTGTTACTGTTAATTGTCTAACAGTTACAAATGGTCAGAATTATAACCCGTCATAACCAGCACTTATTTTTGCAGCCTCTCTTACTGGCGGCTGGATTCCAAAGAGGCAGCCTGGATGCCTACATGCCAGTACAACCAGGATTTCAACAGTGTCAATAATCTTTGTTCATCGTACCAAAAAAGCAGAGTGTCAGTGTACTCATGCAGATTCATTAGCATAGAGGCTCACTGTGCTTGCTAACAAAGCATGCTTTGGTATATTCTAGTTTCCCAGTATGTTTGTCTGATTTACCTCTGACAAAGGCAGTCAGAGAGAAAACTGTCCTCTCTTCAGTGAATCAATAACCCATGAAATAGATCTTCGAAATTAGTATCTGAAGTGGCAATAATTTAAGTCATTCAAAAGCAACAATCATTTTTGTCAGTGTGCCTTTCATTCCTTTTGTTTTTCTGCTCTATTTGAAATCACTGATTGGCAAATGAATTACTGCAACGATTTTTTTTTTAAAGTATCTAGGGCTAAATAATTCCTCTTCTCTGTAAATGCACTTTAGCTGGGTATAGTGTTAAATAATTATTTGCTCTCTCTTTTTTATGTGGGGAGGAGGGGAGTTGGAGGAGAGAAGTAACGTACAAGCAGATGTGCTGCTAGATCTACAGGCTTCTGCCAACCATATGGCATCTTAAAGAAAGATGGTTGGAGCGTCTGGATTAGCAAAGAGTCGGGATGGAAAGCCATGTGTCGTGTTGGTACAGGCAGTTGTTTTAGCTCTCTGTAAAAGGCTTCAGGAGATTGTGTAATGGAACAAATGGTACTGCAAGCCTAGTAACAGCCTTACCGCTGCTGGAGAGGCAATTGGCCCCCAGGCGGGTACTGCTTCATCCTTGCTTGTTGTGGTGTGGGGGGGTTCCCCCCTCTCCCCCTCCCCCCCATTATGTATTCTCCTTTTCATGTACTGGAAACTTGGAGACTTTGAACTTTTTAACTAATAAGTGGGCAGCTGGGGTTTTTGTTTTTATTTTATTTTTAATAATGAAATCATACAGCTCACCTCTGCTTGAAATGAGGAGTTTGTGCCCTTCTGCAGATTTGCTGCATCCTTCTTGAATGCTTTGAGAACTGAACCATTGTCTTTGTGGCTGCTCTCCAGATGTTGGGGGGGAACTGCGTTCTCCAAGTTTGCTTTTATTAAAAAAACAAGATTGGGGCTAACGTGCTTTATGGCTGTAACATACCAACTTGGCATTCACGTTCTGTTTGACAGGTTGCTCTTTTTGCAGTCAAGGGGCCTGCTTCCGTTAAGGGTAATGGCAGAACTCCTGCTGTCTTTAAAGGTGCAGGATCAAGCTCATGGTGACATTTGCACTTATGCATACCTTAAAGGAATCTTCCGTAGAGCACATCCCAGCTCATGTTCTGTGTGGTTAAAAGAGCTGTTGTATGTAGAGCTGTAATGATTAAAACAACTACAGAGAACTTGTATATCACGTACAGTTTTCATCATATCATATTCTGTGGACTTCTAAACATTTCTATATATGGAAGAGACCATATCTCTAAGAATTGCATTTACAGTTCAAGTATCTCTCTGATGCTGTTATTTTCAAAGAAAGCTACAAATCTGAGTTGGGAGGAGAAGGGGTGCACCTAAAACAGTAACAATCAGGATTATTTCATTTGGAGAGAATCTCTATACTGTGGTCACACATCATAATTTCTTATATAAGAATAGAACATGATGAGCACATAAATATCCACCAGTAAATAAAGTCCTCATTGAGCAGATAGCATTCTTGTTTTATAAACTAGAAACAGAACATTAACTACAGATTTCTCAGTAGCCTATGGTTCCCCACTGGGAAGGTTTCATTCGAATTAATTATCTGAAGTTGAGGCACGTGATTTAGAAACTGTTGGTCACATGTATCCTAAAAATTATCGTTTAAATGATAAAGGTTCATCAGTGTTTTATAAATGAATTCAAAAGGTGTGGGTTTGGGGGGGGGGGTTGGTTTTTTGGGGGGAGTGGGGTTGGGTAGGGCTCAAAAAAGCTGCTGATTTGAGAGCTCAGGAAACAGAAGCCTTCTGTTTATCTTCAAACAGTTACAGCATAGGGACTAGCAGTGTGTGTTTCTTCCTAGCCTTTCCACATACACCACAACCTGCCTTTGTGCTTCAATACTGAGCTGCAGCAGCAGCCACCCTTAGGGGTGAGAGATGAGTTCATTTTCCAGGCTCATTCAGTATTTGCCTTAACTGAGACTTCCAACAGTAGTGCCATGTGTGATATGAAAACTATCGATACATTTCATGTGGATATTACAATCACTACTGACTGGGATTGGAATTAAACTAGTGACCTTCAGGTGAAAGGAACTCTGACCCCAGTGCCAATTATCTGACTCTTCAAATTCCCTAAAAGCATTTTTGTTCTCCAGTATTAATCATATGAGCCACTGAGAACTGCCCATTCAGGAAAAACTCACATTTGGCAATAAAGTAGTCTGAATTCTGGTGCTGTAAAAAGAAAATTGTATGAATCTGCTCAGACTTCCCAATGATGAATTATGAAAAAGGTACATTGATGATGATGCAAGAGCGTGACAAGATACTGAACCTGGAAGGCTAAGTGTCTGATTAGCATCTGTCTCTGCCTGTTTCTCTATTTTTTTGTATATGTATATGGTTTTTAACTTTTCTTAGAAGAACAAAGATCCGCTCAAGTGACATTGGCTGCCTTTTTAAATAATTAGGCCAAACCCTGCTAACTTTACTCTCCCCATTGCTAATATTAAGGTCAGTGAGATTACTTGTTTGGGTGAAGGGGAACAAGATTTGGCCCCTTAAATAACACCAGGGTTCTTGTGTTACCCATTGCAGTGATTGTTTCTTGTGTGCGTGTCCCTTTAGTGCGATTCCAGCTTTATTAAGAAAAATAAAATAATGAAGTTAATTTGTGGGAGTGAAGTAAAAAGAGAATTTTCTTGACAAAACTAAATTAGCTCTTTTGTTGTTGTTTTGAAATAAAAGGTACTGTTCTCTTTATAGTTTGCTTGAATCTATGTCAACAATGTGATTAGTGAAAACTTCTACTATAGCTCTTAGAAATAAAAGCCCAATGGTCTTACCTAACTTTTCAGCAAAGATGGGGTGTAGAAGAGGGGTGTGTGTATTAGTGGTGTAAGGCTCTCAGCACTTCATGTGCCCCCTGGAGAGGCTATGTGTGGGCGAAGCAGCCATGCAGGGATGCCTGTACACTGTATATGCTACAAGCAGGGTCTCTGTGGCAGCCCCTAATGTGTGAGGCCATAACAAGGGTGAGCGAGGGAAGGAGCCATAGGGTTCACTTTTATAGAGGTCCAGTGTTTTAACACCTTATGCTACTAGCATAGAGCAGCTATAGCTGCTATCCCAACCCGTAGGTAGGAATACACTCACTAGGGGGAAGAGCAGAGGTTGGCTTCACATCTGGTCCCACTCATTGGCTGTGGTTGGGTGAGTAGATTTCACCTCTAAATTCCACCAGGTGCGCTGGGTTTTCCCCTATTACAAAAGTATCAGTTAAGGTTGTGTTGAGATTTGCACTTAAAGCAGAACTAAAATTCCTGTTTCACACTTTAATGATTGAATTCTGCCTTTAGGTTAGATACAGTAAATTCAGTGGATAATTGAGTTAAGCTATTTATATATATATACTGACTTTTGCAGAGAATTGTTTTAGAAACGCTTCCACTCTGAGATATTGCCCTGTTTTCCTTCACTGCTAAGCATCCACAGTCCCCACAAACTTCTCACACATAGACCACTTAAAACTGAACAGAGAATTATCCCCTCCTTCCACAATAGTCCGTTTGAGCTACACAAAGGTTAGCTGAGTAGACGGCACAGATACCATTAGATTCTTCCATTTGCTAACCTGTGGTTCATGCAGCTCCTCTCTCTCTCTGCCTTCCACTACTCCCACTCCAGGCCCTCTCCAGTTCAAACCCTTCTTTATTCTCATGTCCCCTCCACACACCTCTAGTCTCCTATGCCCCTGACATCTCCAAACATTCCCTTTTCATGGTCATTTTTCCTGGGGTCTCCACAGGGCTTCTTTCAGTTAGTGGGTGAACCAAAGAAATAAGGGTTCATCAAAGCACAGCCTCTCTCTCCTCAACTTTTCTCCCTCCACCCCATTCAGTCCACACTTCTCCCTCATACCTGTCCTGCACATCCCAGATTTCCTTGCTCACCAACCAGACCTGCACTCTGATTTCCCACATTGTCTCCCCCCCCCCACCGCCCCGAAAATCTCTCCATCCCTAGTCCCCAGCCCTGCTCAACATGTTCACACCCATCCCCATCCCTGCTTTCTAGGGAAGGGAGCTTGGGTTATGAAAATGTACTGGAGTACTTGGGGGGCGGGAGCAGGGCAAAATCCAACTGAGGTGAACATGGAGGCAATCTGCGCTGGATATGGATGGGAAAAGAGATCTGTGTTGGGATATGAGGGGCAGCTCTGTTGGCAAAGGTGTTTGAGTGGGAGAGGAAGGGAGTTGTTAGGTGAGTGTCAGGTCTCTGTGAGTGGTAGATAGGGGGTAATGCATGTCAAAAACTTAACTCTCTGTGGAAAAATATCCATAATGATACAACCATGCTTATAAAAAACCTGGTTAACTCCCATTCAGAGACTTTAAGTTGCTGGGCTATGCAGTCTAGCATTCCTAAACAGTAGAAAGCAAGGAAATTCTCAGCTAAGCCATTCTACTCTGACCTTAAATGTAATGCACAAAGGCACATACATGAAGATTTCAGTTCTGAGATTTCACACTAAAAATACTATTTTCAAACACTCTCTAACATCATAGATCATTCATTCAGATACATTTTCCTAAGATTTAGAGGCAATCCTCCCTTGGAGGCAATCTGACAATAGAGTGTCTCATTTACTTACACTCCCCAATATAAAACCATGTACAGTGCTGCCTACATGGTAGTTTGTGAAAGCTACATTAATCCTGTATTAATCATTAAAACACACAAGAATTCCAGGGTAAACTGTTTGGTCAAGATGACGCTATGGGTGCATATGGGCTGTAGGTGGTGGGCTGGAAGGTGGTTGTGTCAATTCTGCCTAATTGTTTAAGTAAAATAAAACTGAAACATTTGAAATGTTTAATTTTTATATTTTCAAAATGAGTCATTTTCTCTGTTTGAAATAACTGTTTAAATTTTCCTTTATTTTTTAAATAAAACACTTAAAAATAATTTTGTCTAAATGAAACATTTTGTTTGACCCAAAATGAATATTTTTCTTTTTGATTTGCTAAAAACTTCAAATAAAAGTTTTTTAGTAGGGTTGTTGATTAATCGCAGTAAACTCACGCGATTAACTCAAAAAAATTAATCACAGTTTTAATTGCACTGTTAAACAATAGATACCAATTAAAACATATTACATATTTTGGACGTTTTTCTAAATTTTCATCTATATTGTATATTGTTGTAATTGCAATCAAAGTGTGTATTTTTATTACAAATATTTGCACTGTAAAAATGATAAACAAAAGAAATAGTATCTTTCAGTTCACCTCATACAAGTACTGTAGTGCAATCTCTTTGTCATGAAAATGCAACTTACAAATGTAGGTTGTTTTTCTTTTGGTTACAAAACTGCACTCAAAAACAAAACAACGTAAAACTTTAGAGCCTCCAAGTCCACTCAGTCCTACTACTTGTTTAACCAATCGCTCAGACAAACAAGTTTGTTTACGTTTACAGGAGATAATGCTGCCCTCCTTTAATTTACAATGTCATCAGAAAGTGAGAACAGACATTCGCTTGGCATTTTTGTAGCCGGCATTGCAAGGTACTTACGTGCCAGATATGCTAAACATTCGTATGCCCCTTCTGTGCTTTGGCCACCATTCCAGAGGACATGTTTCCATGCTGATGACGCTCGTTAAACAAATAATGCGTTAATTAAATTTGTGACCGAACTCCTTGGGGGAGAATTTATGTCTCCTGCTCTGTTTTACCCACATTCTGCCATATATTTCGTGTTACATCAGTGTCGGATGATGACCCAGCACATGTTCATTTTAAGAACACTTTCACTGCAGATTTCACAAAACGCAAAGAAGGTATCAATATCAGATTTCTAAAGATAGCTACAGAACTCAAACCAAGCTTTAAGAATCTGAAGTGTCTTCCAAAATCTGAGAGGGACAAGGCATGGAGCGTGCTTTCAGAAGTCTTAAAAGAGCAACACTCCAATGCAGAAATTACAGAACCTGAACCACCAGAAAAGAAAATCAACCTTCTGCTGGTGACATCTGACACAGATAATGAAAATGAACATGCGTTGCCTGCACTGTTTTGGATTGTTATTGTGCAGAACCCATCATCAGCATGGACACGTCTCCTGGAATAGTGGTTGAAGCATGAAGGGACATATGAATCTTTAGCACATCTGGCACGTAAATGTCTTGCACCGCTGGCTACAACAGTGCATGCGAATGCCTGTTCTCACTTTCATGTGACACTGTAAACAAGAAGCGGGCAGCATTATCTCCTGCAAATGTAAACAAACTTGTTTGTCTGAGCGATTGGCTGAACAAGAAATAGGACTGAGTGGACTTGCAGGCTCTAAAATTTTACATTGTTTTGTTTCTGAGTGCAGGATTTTTTGTGCGTAATTCTACATTTGTAAGTTCAACTTTCATGATAAAGAGATTGCACTACAGTATTTTTATTAGGTGATTTGAAAAAATACTATTTCTTTTGCTATTTTTTACAGTGCAAATACTTGTAATCAAAGATAAATCTAAAGTGAGCACTGTATACTTTGTATTCTGTGTTGTAATTTAAATCGATATATTTGAAAATGTAGAAAGCCCCCAAAAATATTTAAATAAATGGTACTCTATTGTTTAACAATGTGATTAATTGCGATTAATTTGTTTTAATCGCTTGATAGTCCTAGTTTTTGGTTGAACCATGTATTTTAATTACCAAGGAACTGAAAAGCCATTAATTGCCGAGCTCTAAATCGGAGTAGAGAAGATAAACTGATGAGTGGAGTGTATATGGGGTAATGAATGGTTTAACTGCTTATTTCCTTGATATTAATCATTTTCACTCATGGGCTATAAAATGGTGTGACCTGAGCGCTAAGTAAAAGGTTGGTTTTGTTTGTTTGTTTATAGGGACTATGTAATTATTAAATCAGGAGATCTATTGCAGACAACCAAATCTTTACTCACATGAGTAGTTCCATTTCCAAGTCAATGAGAGTGTCTATACTGCAACTGGGAGGTGATTACCAGCCCAAATAAATTGACTCATGCTAGATCTGCTCAAGCTAACATGCTAAAAGTAGTAGCGTGGACGTTGTGGCATAGGCAGCAGCTTGGGCTAGTCACACAAGTCCAAGCCCACCCAACCCCCTGGCTCTGAGCTTGAGGGCTAGCCCAAGCTACTGCCAGCATCACAACATCCAGACCATTATTTTTAGTGTGCTGGCTCAAGTCTGTCTATTGGGACAGGGAATCAGATCTCCCATAGACATACCCTGAGACGACTTACGTTAGCAAGGACTACTCATGAGTGTAATGGTTTGCAGGATTGGACCCGTAAGGAGTAAGTGAACAAATATAAAAATACCTTTTTGTGATGTAATAATGTTACCTTCTATAATTCTACTGCCAGTTGTAGTTTAGTTTTGATTTGATATTTCATAGTATCTGGGTAAATATGTTATGGTATATTTTGAAAGTCTTATTTCTACTCAAATGTTTTGTTTTTATTTGCTAAGGCCCAGATTTTTAGTGGTATTTAACACCTCCCTGATTTAGGAGTCTAAATCCTGTCAACCTTTGCTGCGATTTAGACTCCTAAATTCTGAGCCCACTTTTGAAAATGAGATTTAGGCTCCTAAACCAGTTAGGCATTAGAACACTGAGCACACCAATCCTTAAATACTTTTAAATATCTGGGCCTATGTCCTTGCTCCTGCACATGGTACCAAGTGAGTAGACCCATGGAAGTCCTTGTTGTAAGCATTATGTGCAAGAGTGTTTGCAAGATTGGGCCTTAGTTCGGTAATCTGTAATGGGTGTCCCAGTCATTAGTGAGAATCTGCGAAGTTTGACTTCTCATGCGTGTGTGTGTGTGTGTGTGTATGTATGTATGTAGTAGGAATAACTATAAATACAGAACAAGATGTGGATATATGGAGGCTATTGTATATATTGCAAGTGCCTGCAGTCCTTCTACAAGAGTTTGGGCTAAGTAAGGGGTTCAGGATTGAACCCAAAGTTTCTCTGTCAGTGTTAGAAATTACTGAAGCAGTTGTAGCTAAACTGCGCCATCTTTCCTGCTAGCATTTTTTTTTAAATTAAGGCAGCAACCAAAAAAGTAAAGTAACAGAAGTTGATGCTTTTATCAACTTTTTTGCTTTAAATGTCTGATGTCATTTTGGGCCCACATGTACATTATGCACATGCCATTGAATAAACAGAGTAAAGAATTATCTTTTAATTCTGTGCAGTATGCCCAAACACCACATGCACTATCTGCTACATGTCACTTCATATGAGGTTCATGCTGGGAGTTTCTTTTTAAAGGCAAATGTTTCTGAAGGGAAGAGTTCAGATTGGGCAGATTGCATTAGTAAATCTCACTGTCTCTGAATAGAATTCATATAGTTATTATTCTGTGCAGCCTCAAACTGGTACTTTATAAAGGTTCAAGTGTGTCTGGGAATTGGAGATATAAGAGGGAAATTGAGATATGCAGCAGAAACAATGTCTTCAAAGGGGAAACATTAGTAGAAGAAAAAATGCTGCAGCAGAGCAGCATATCTACCCTGATGAATGATTATTCACATAAAGCAAATAATTTATTCTTTGTCCTTAACTGGGAATGTTCGACGTGAGGAATGGATCCAGACCCTGGTTGCCCATGAGTGATCTTATTTGTTTAACCTGGAGGACCAGCTGTGGAAGTGAAAATAAGCTACTAGATCTAGAAACTGGGGATGAAATGTAAAACAAAAGATGAATTACTGTTACTAAATTAGCCATTAATTAGACCCCATCTAGTCACCATGGCACAAGGAGGCTGTTGTTGTATTGGAGAGGACAGAGTAGAGTGTGTCTGAAGAATCAAACATTTGGAAGGTTTAAGGGAGCTGAATTTCTCATTGTTAAAAGCAATTTGGAAGTGACCGAATAGAAATTTCCAAAATTATTAAATGAAATGGGGCCTGGCTAGCTACAGGAATTAATAGTGAGATGTGTCGGGTTCCAATCCAGCCAGGATGGAAGTAACCAAAATTTCCTACCCATTGGTCGTTGGATGGCCTACATGGAAGAAGCTTGGTTATCTCACCTGAGTTCCTAGTAGAAAAGTTCGCAAATCTCCAGACCATCATCACATATGATAATATTTGGCATTCTTTCCATAAAGATTAAAAGATGAAATCTTGAAGCAAGTCTCTGAGGCCAAATTGTTTTTAAAATGTCTGTGATTTTTGAGTGCTTAATTTGAGACACCTGGAGCCTGATTTCTCTGAGGTGCTGAACACTGACTTCAGTTGGGTTATTGGGTGCTCAATCCTTTCTGACAACCCAGATTTAGGTGTCTCAAGTTGGGCACCCCAAAATTGAGGCCATTTTTAATGTTGGGCCATAACTGCCCTGTGCCTGAGTTTTCCCATCTCTACAGTGATACATTCTTATTTACATACCTTACAGAGGGTTGTCTGAATTAATTAAAGCTGTAAACCACAGTGAAAATATAAAGTGCTTATATATGTGTTAAGTATTATTATATTATTATTTATAGGTGGTGCGGGTAGCAATGCCTATAGTTAAATTGACTTGACACTCCCAATTGTAAGACCCTCATTTCAATTGTTCATAATTTTGCCAGGTTATCCAAAAAATTTTTGGAAAGTGTCAGCTAAAACATTTCTATGAATGAGATTAAGGAAAATATTTTGTTTTGCCTTTGTTAATTTTCCCCCTTAAAACTGTTGAGAAACTCTAGCACTCCATGCTTTGGAACAGGGACTTGAAATTTGGTAGGGGGGGTCATCATGGTATTATCATTTTTCATTCCCATTATAATGTGCCCACATTTGGCCAATCTGTAAGCCTCTCAAAAGACTTAATTCACACATGTTTATTAGAGACTTGTTAGCATTTGGCAGCTAAATTCCCTAATGATTCTCATTTGTACTGAGGCTGCAGGGGCTGAGTAGGCTTTTCCCTGCAATTGCTATTCCAGGCTGCTCTGGTGTTGAGCACTGGAACTGAGAATGGAAAGTCTCTTTCTCTTATGCTGTCAGTAACTGCCGCCGGTGGCCACACGGTGGAAGACAAGGAAGAAACAGACTGACTGAAATGCAGAGAGTTGAGGAATTGGAGCAGGGGGTGTTGCAGCTGGGGAGAAGCAGAGTGGAAGGGGGAACAGGAGTTAGAGGATAGAATGAAGCAGAGGAGAGGGATCGGATGTGTTAGTGAGGGATGTGGTTAGAAGTAGAGGGAGAAGGAGCTAGAGGGTATAAAGGTGTAGAGTGGGGTTGGGGGCAGAAGCCAGGTTGATATTGGAGTGGAGGAGCTTGGGGGAGGAAGCAGGAGCTAGGTGGTGGATAGGAGCTGAGGAGGAAAAGGACAGGTGCTGCGGTGTGACTGGGCCAAGTGGGGGTGGTGAATGAGAGGGAGAACGGGGATAAGGACAGAAGCTAGGGTGACCCGATGTCCTGATTTTTGGGTCTTTTTCTTATATAGGTTCTTATTATCCCCCACCCCCCATCCCAATTTTTCACACTTGCTTTCTGGTCACCCTAACAGAAGCTGAGGTGAGGAGGAGAAAGGTCTCTAACTACTAGAAGTTGCAAAGGTAACCGTATTTTTGGCATTTCCTAAATTCTGAGTGCTGACTCTGCAAATTTGATATTCTTTTACATTAGTTTTTTTGGATGTAATTATTTATGAAGTGCCTTTTAGTTTAACACACACCCATTTAAACTACTTAACACACTAGTAATTTTGAGGTATCTGGTAATGTCAGGTCAGGAATGTCAGGCCTGCTACTGGTACCATGTAACCCAGTACAACCTGCTGCAGGTTGAGTCCCCAGCAACTAAGCTGGGAACCCCACTACTCACTGAGTGATGTGAGGCATGCCAGACACCCACTGGAATGAAAAACAATATCCATAAAAGAGTAATCTCGATCTGTTGCTGCTGCCTTGCAGCCAGCTCTTGGCTGAATAAAGGCTAGGGGATGAAACCCTGAACCAAACCCGCTGTGGAGAAAATATTAGGTGGTTGGTACTGTAACTCAGCTTTGTGTTGCAGTGTCTCCTGCAGCTGTACTGGCTTCCAAATGTCTTGGACCCAAGTCCTTGGCTTCAGTCCGTACCACCGAGAGATGGACTTTGGTCCTAAGGCAAGTTCTGCCTCCTTATTTTCATTGCAAAAGGTTTGGGTATGGAACCCTTTTCAAACTTACTTGTTGGAATGCAAGGACAACATGCAGTGGTATGTCAGATGACCTAGAGGAGGTCAGTGACCCTAGAAAGTCTGCCATAATCGATATAGAGCTAGAGAAGTTGGACACTGAGGCGGATGCTGTCTCTGAAACCAGACTAGCTGACACATGTTCCCTGTGCAAGATACATTATACTTCTTTTTTCGGCATGGAAAAACCAAACACCACCACAGAGAACACAGTGAATTTTGCAGTCTTAGCATCCAAGCTCAACTGTCTCACTGCAACTTCAGAACATGTTTTATCAGTAATATCTTCTAGAAGTGGCTTTGCCAGCTTCATCAGTACATATGCCCCAACACTTTCCTCCATTTCTGAAGAGAAGAACTTGTTCTATCAGCAACTCAACAGTGTCATCAGTAAGCAACCATGGCATGAGCGAATCTATTGATAAACTTCAGTGCTAGAGCTGGCTCAGATCACAAGATCATGTTGGTCCCATGGAATGAGAAGAATTAATGGCAATGGGCAAACATTATTGGAGCTCTGCACCCACCAAGGACTGTGCATTACCATTACCTACTTCCAAGGTGATCAGCGTCAAAGGGTCTTGTGGAGACACCCGAGACTTGGACAGTGGCACCAACTGGATTTAATGGTCACCTGTTTAAAAACAAAAAAACAAAAAAAACCCCACACTTGCAGGATGTTTTCCATACTCAGTTTTCACATGCAGACTATGACACAGACCATGTGCTGGTGTGCTGCAAAATAAGGCTTTCATTACAGATTTCCATCATACTAAACACAGCTGTTGTGCACCCCCTAATATCAGTAATACAGAAGACCAAGAAAGGTGTTTCCAGTTCACTCAGGGAAGTTGTCACTGATTGCACCTCCACTGAATTCTAATGCAGCATGGAACAACACTCATGTTCACCTCAGAGCAGCCAAGAGCACATTTCAACAAATAGTGAGGCAATGTGCTCAATCATACTGGCTCGGTTTGTGCAAGAAGATACAAATATCATTTGAGAATGAAGATCTAAGAGGTATTTAAAAATAATTAATTAAAAAAAAAAGACTGCTCCACTCAATCTCTTAATAGTACCATCATTGACAGAAGCAAACAGATGCAGTGTGGGGTGGAACAGAATCATAAACTTTATTCAGATAAAATCAGTTTCTGAAGCAGCATTAAATGTAATCCTCAGGCTCCAGACAATCAATGCTTGATATAGAACCAACTATACATGAACTTGCCAGGTAGGTGGCTGTCCTTTTTCATCAGGAAAGGCCACAGGAGAAGAGGGAATTGTGGCTGAAGTATGAAACAAGGAGAACTGGCTGTGCTTCAATATTTGCACAATGTTTGTTTGTTGGAGGGAAAGAAGAGTACCATAAGACATGAAGGCTGCTAACAGCGTAACATTGTATAAAAATAAAGGAGATTGGAGTGATTGTAACAACTACAGTACATAGGAAAATCTCTCCTTAGTGTTGCTGGCAAGGCATTTGTACCGGTCATTCTCAACAGACTGCAAGTTCTTGCTGAAGGCATATATCCAGTCAATGCAGCTTCCATGATGGTAGATCAACTATTAATATGGTCTTCACACTTCGACAACTTCAAGAAAATTGTCTAGAACAAGGAAAATCTCTCTCTTTGACCTTCATAGATCATACAAAGGCTTTTGACCTGGTTGGCAAAAAGGACCCTTTTCAATTGCTAGAGAGAATTGGCTGCCCTCCAGTTCTCCTTAGTTTGATTTGATTCTTTCATGAAGACTACAGTCCAATATGATGTTGATCAGTCTGACAGCTTTGAAAATCTACAGTAGTATCAAACAAGGATGTTTGGGCATTAACGCTTTTTTTTCTCTCTGCTAATTAGTCATACTTTCTCATCTAGCACTGAGGATATAAATCTCCATACAAGATCAAATTGAAAACTCTTCAGTATTGCATGTTTAAGAGAGAGAAAAAAACCAAGGTTAAACCTATGTTGATAAGAGAACTTCTTTTTGCGGTTGGTGCAGTGCTCTTTGCACATAGTGAAGAGGAGCTCTGGAAACTTTGCAATATCTTTGTGTTTGCTTGTGATGAATTTGGACTATCCATCAGTCTAAGGAAGACAATGATTATGGCACAAGGTGTGTTGACTGCCCTAGAAGTTTTAATAGCTGGCGTTAAGCTAGCAGTTGTGCATAAGTTCTCGTTACTTAGGTTATCCAATATATTTGATACTATCTCTAGATTACTAGCTTAATTCTCACCTCAGAAAGGCAGCCACCATATTCGGTCAATTGGCCAAGCACATGTGGGATAACAGGAAAATGACATTGAACAGCAAGATATGGGTTTACCACATATGCTTCCTGAGCATGCTGCTATATGGTGAGAGCTGGACTACCTACAGCACGCATGCGAGAAGGCTAAACACCTTCTACATCCGCTATCTTTGTTTGTATTTTAAATACCAAGTTAGAAACCAAAATTCCTGATACTGAAGAAAGTACTTGAAGAAAGATACTTGAGAAAGTAAAATTGCCAAACAAACATAGGTATCTTTGTTCATTTGGACATCCTCACTGGATTGATGATGCATTCCAAAGGACCTCCTGTATGGAGAACTTGTGGATTCTCCAAGGCCACTGGGCCAACCTAGGCTCAGGTTCAAAGATGTTTGCAGGAGGGATTTGAAAACTTTCAACATCAACACTGCAAACTGGGAAGAAGGAGCTAGCAACAGGCTACTGCACCAAGGAGGCAGAGTCGGAAGAAAGGCGATGGAGAGAGAGGGAGAGAGAAGCAGAGAGTGCAAACAGAGAAAAGTGCAGCAGGCCTCAAGTACCAGTAGTGCTGCACCAGTCTCATCTTCTGGCCCTGTGCCGTACACCTGCACCATCTGTGGCAAGGACTGCTACTCAAGAATTGGACTTTTTAGCAACTCACGATGCTGAAGCATGACACATAGTAACTGAACTGCTTTGGCGCTTACACCATTGTCTTTTGGGACCCACTGTTGCCATCTATCCATCAACTAGTAATTTTGAATGTCGCCGCTAAAAATTGTATTGGGGAAGGGCAGAAACTTACAGATGGATAGTTCTGCTTTGTTTTCTTTTAGTTTACAATTGACTTGTATTTGCTGTGTGCTTTTTGGATTTTTTTTACCATCTTTTTTCTAAGACGACTGTGCTTTTTAAAATTTATATAGTTTTTTCACAAATATGTGAGATTAACAAATAGCTGATAGATTTCAAAATAAGTGTGAAATTGTCTTGATATTGGGTTAGATTATACTCTCTTGCACCTTTTGTGATTCAGGACTAACACTGTGGGCTCCCATGGAGTTACTCATGAATTACACCACTATTACTGAAAGTAGCATGTAGTCCATTGCCTCTACTTAAAAACAAATACAAATAAATTAAATGTTACGAAAGGGACATTAGAAATGAGTAGGTTGCTGCTTTGCTTTCTGCCTAAAAAGAAAACCCTTTTCAATGTAGCTTTCTGTACAAATAACGTTCTCTGGGCTTTTTTTATGACAAAACTTATTGATGCTGAAAAAGAAATGGATGTGCATGCATCTGAACTTGTGATCCACCACTGCTCCTCTAACCTACAGTTATGCAGTTGTTCCCATAATACAGACTTAGGAAGACTCCCTTTTACTAAATGATTTATTACTCTTAGCTGAATTCCTTTGGCCATTGACTTTATTTCCAAGTGACTCTGTTCAGCTCAATTGGTTGCCTTCAGTTACCGTGGCAACCAGCAGATGGGGTTCTTTGACAAGGGTCAGTGGGGAGGCTGCTGCAGTATACCGGAAGAGCAGCTAAATAACACAGCTTTCAGCACTGACAGTCCTGCTCTGGCTGGCCAGGAGTAGTTATCAGATTACTTGTATTAAAACCTAATTAAGATGTGTGCCAGTAAATGCAGCATGGTTATTGAATTTGGTGATTTAGCTGCTGCAGGTTGCTGTAATTTAATCATACTACTTCAGCAAATTCAGCTATGCAGTGAGGAGTGGAAGTGTCTTGCATGCATAACCTGATGGCACTAAAATAGGTTAATCTTTTAATGAGTCCACTTTTTCAGGTCTAAAATCCCCAATCCTGCTCTTAAGTCCGGATGCTGTCTGCAAACCCCAGTAGATCAGTTTATTGATAATAAATGTAAACATCTGGAGAGGGACTAACAAGCTTCATACCATCCTCTCCTCTTTGTTCATAGTCACCTGTGGGATTATTGAGTATAATTTGGGTTGTAAACTCCCTGGAGCAGAGACCTGTCAATATATTTATGTCTAAAGCCTCACTATTAGAATAGAAATACTAAATACTTCACTCCTGTGAAGATATCATTTTGTCTGGTACACAGAAAATGTCAACATAACTTTCTTTTGTGTTACTATCATTTTGTGCATGAAACTTTATTTTCTTTGGATGAGATTCACCACAGTGTAGAAGGGCTGTCCAAAACCCAGTGTACCACCTACACTGAGCTCAGTTTTCAGAGTAGCAGCCATGTTAGTCTGTATTCTCAAAAAGAAAAGGAGTACTTGTGGCACCTTAGAGACTAACCAATTTATTTGAGCATAAGCTTTCATGAGCTACAGCTCACTTCATTGGATGCATAAAGTGGAAAATACAGTGAGGAGATTTATATACACACAGAATATGAAAAAATGGGTGTTTATCATACACATTGTAAGGAGAGTGATCACTTAAGATGAGCTATTACCAGCAGGAGAGTGGGGTGGGGGGAGAGAGAACCTTTTGAAGTGATAATCAAGGTGGGCCATTTCCAGGAGTTAACAAGAATGCGGGGGGGGGGGGGGGGAAATAAACAAGGGGAAGTCATTTTACTTTGTATAATGATTCAACCACTCCCAGTCTCTATTCAAGCCTAAGTTAATTGTATCCAATTTGCAAATTAATTCCAATTCAGCAGCCTCTCGTTGGAGTCTGTTTTCGAAGTTTTTTTTGTTGAAGAATAGTCACTTTTAGATCAGAAATCGAGTGACCAGAGAGATTGAAGTGTTCTCCGACTGGTTTATGAATGTTATAATTCTTGACATCTGATTTGTGTCCATTTATTCTTTTACGTAGAGACTGTCCAGTTTGCCCAATGTACAAGGCAGAGGGGCATTGCTGGCACATGATGGCATATATCACATTGGTAGATGTGTAGGTGAACGAGCCTCTGATAGTGTGGCTGATGTGATTAGGCCCTATGATGGTGTCCCCTGAATAGATATGTGGACACAGTTGGCAACGGGCTTTGTTGCAAGGATAGGTTCCTGGGTTAGTGGTTCTGTTGTGTGGTATGTGGTTGCTGGTGAGTATTTGCTTCAGGTTGGGGGGCCGTCTGTAAGCAAGGACAGGCCTGTCTCCCAAGATTTGGGTCGTCCTTCAGGATAGGTTGTAGATCCTTGATAATGCGTTGGAGAGGTTTTAGTTGGGGGCTAAAGGTGACGGCTAGTGGTGTTCTGTTATTTTCTTTGTTGGGCCTGTCCTGTAGTAGGTGACTTCTGGGTACTCTTCTGGCTCTGTCAATCTGTTTCTTCACTTCAGCAGGTGGGTATTGTAGTTGTAAGAATGCTTGATAGAGATCTTGTAGGTGTTTGTCTCTGTCTGAGGGGTTGGAGCAAATGCGGTTGTATCGCAGAGCTTGGCTGTAGACAATGGATCATGTGGTGTGGTCTGGGTGAAAGCTGGAGGCATGTAGGTAGGAATAGCGGTCAGTAGGTTTCCGGTATAGGGTGGTGTTTATGTGACCATTGCTTATTAGCACTGTAGTGTCCAGGAAGTGGATCTCTTGTGTGGACTGGTCCAGGCTGAGGTTGATGGTGGGATGGAAATTGTTGAAATCATGGTGGAATTCCTCAAGCGCTTCTTTTCCATGGGTCCAGATGATGAAGATGTCATCAATATAGCACAAGTAGAGTAGGGGCTATATTGATGACATCTTCATCATCTGGACCCATGGAAAAGAAGCGCTTGAGGAATTCCACCATGATTTCAACAATACTCCTTTTCTTTTTACTGAGCTCAGTGACAGCCTGAATAGTATTCTCTATTAGCTGGGATTCTTTTTACTTTGGTATTGTCCTGGCTAAATGTAATTTATGAGAGCTAAGAGGTATTGTATCCAGTAACTTCCTTTTCATCTCCATGCAGGTCTGTCCACTTAATGAGAACTCACTACGGGTACACCTGCACTGCAAAAAAAAAAAAGACAACCACCACCAACCATCCAGCAGTGAGTCTCAGAGCCCAGGTTGACAGTTTCGGGCTCATGCGACAGCACTAAAAATAGCAGTGTAGAAATTTCCACTCAGGATCTAAGACCCACCTACCTTGCCAGGTTTCAGAGCTGAGTTCCAGACTGAGTGGGAAGGTCTTTGCTATTTTTAGCACTTTAGCATGAGCCTGAGTCTGTAAACCCTGGGCTCTGAGACTTGTTGCCAGGTTCTCTTTTTTTTTTTTTCCCCCTTGCAGTGTAGGTGTACCGTTAGAGACCCTGATTTTAGATTTAAGGGTATTTGTTGTGCAGAACATGAAGATGTGGGACTCGATCCTGCAAGGTGTTGAGTACCCTCACCTCCTACTTCTTTGTAGGACCTGGCCGTTGGTCTCTGCCCCCAAGGAACTTAGCATACTAACTGGGATGTCTGAGGGTGCAGCATATACCTCACTTCAAAAACAGTGCACTTCATCTTGGCCACTCTGCAATAAAGCTGCGCGCACGTTCTGAATAGCACCACTAACAGGTGATTATTAAGGTTTAGAATGAGAATTTGTTTTCTCTTTGAAACAAACTAATTAAAGCTGCAGTTCCTTATGCCCCAAATCTTGTTTCCTTTTTTTATGTAACCAGTTGCCAACCTGTGCTTGTGTCCCACACTGCTATCTTTTGCTCTCTTACCCCTCTGTATAAATTGGGAATTTTTGTAAGATGAGGCAACAGATGGAGAATAATTTAAATGCATGATTTGTAGATGGGAGCTATTTCGTTTTGTCAGATTATGCTGTAAATGGTCTCAATGTAGGGTAGTGCTAGAATGGTTAGGATTTGTTTACATAACTGAACTGCATAAGTAATACTTCTATAACTAAAGACTTGTTTCTCTTCACTTGCAATAGTTTGTCTCTTTAATTGAATTATCTTTCATATGCTTAAAGCAAGATATGTCATCCTGTGTAGACAGACAATATGGGCCTGACCCAGTAAGGCTTTAGGGCCACGTGGGCTATCTGCCAAGGAGCCAGTAGAATGTAGGATGTTGATTTTGATCTGTAAAGCATCAGAGGCTCTGGGACCCATCTCTCTGGGAGACCACTGTTCTCCCTGTGCCAAGCTGCCAGAATTGGGATCAGCGAGGATGCCAGAGCTGGAGCCCACTCATGAAAGAGAGGGGCAGCTGGCAGGGTATTCTGTATTAGGCATCCATCTATCATTGAAATTTGCTTCCTCTGATCCAAAATAGTGATGTGCAATATCAAGGTGAAAACACCAGTTGCTTTGCTGTGAGGGTCTGGGAGGATGCTGATGGGGGGTTGTAGAGCTTAGCTATGTCTTTAGTTGCTGGTGATGTTAATTATTGAGTAAAGAAGTGTCCCTGGGGACCATGTTTTTAAAACATGTCAAGGCACTGGGGCAAAGGAGCGGTGGTGCCCTTTATGGAATGTTTATAAATCAGTCCAAGTTCAGTTTATTATTTTATTTTGAAGTTGGCAGGAGTTGGACCAAGCTCTTAGCACTATCAGAGTTAAGGAACCTGGAGTCAGAGTTTTATAGACCACAAGATGCTAAAGGGGTAGGACAGAACTAATAGGAGATTCTTTAGTTTTTCTTTGCTGTGTCTCTGTGAAGAAAGTAATTTATAATAGTAACCCCCTACCCCTGAGAGGGAATCTCTGGATGAAGAGTTCTAAGTGTTTTGGAAGAAGGGGTACATAATACCTACCTTATAGCTGGGTGTGCTAAGGCAGGAAGAGATTACGTGACCGTCCTCAAGTCACACAGTGAACCAGTGACGGAGCAGGGAATAGAACCCACCTGTCAACTCTCCCCAGTTTGGCATCATATCTTCTAACTACACTGCTTCACAGTAGACATTGCTTCCTCTCTTGCACTGGAAGTGATATATTGCTTCTGGGAGAGTAACTGCGTCTGTTTACACAAACAGGACACAATTTCTAGGTCCCTGAAACCACACAACCAGAGTAAAGAAATATATACAGTAGTGAACTTACGTGTTAATGTGTAATGCCTTAGAAGTTATACAAGGTGTGAGACTGTAATTAGCAGCACATTCTATACTATCAAATGGTCTCTTTGTTCACTTGGTTGGCAGCTTAAAACCAGCTGTCAGGGTTTGCAGCTTGCTGGGTTGCGCTTACAGCTTCTTTCTGATCTCCAGTACATGGTAATACAGCTTGTAAAATCAGCTCCATGTGCACTGGTGCTAACATGATAATAGACATTGCTAAATACATAGCAATATAGTCCACACCAACAGGACCATGTGCTCTGAAATGTGGCCATGCAGCAGCACTGTTGCAGTAGTTTGGGGGAAAAAATCATATTATGGCACATAGCAGATTGGAAAACGTGGTTTTGGCATTTTCTCACATTGTCTTATTCTTTTCAACCGGGTTTTGTGCGACTTTTGTTATGAAGAAAGTGTTTTTTTTCAGTTTCGGCCGAGGAAGCTTTTACTAGTGCCAAAGTTGACCAGGGCAGTTCCTAAAAGCGTATATATTGCAAGGTGGCCACATGCAGAGCTGATGTATGTAAGTTCATTCAGTTTATTTTACACTTCAGTTGAGAGATAGTAAAGTACATGACAGAATTACTGCATAGAAACTTTCAGTTCCATCTCCAGTTTGTCATTAGAGGTAGTTTAGGGGTGTAGCCATGGAAGTTCAGCTTAGGTTATGTTGTCCTTTCATTCATGTGCACCCTGATTCACCAAGATACTTAAGCATATGCCTAACTTTAAGCATGTAAGTAGTCCCTTTACAGTCACATGTTTAAAGTTAGGCTTAATTGCAAGCCTAGCACAATAAATATGCAGGCCCTTAGCAACAATCACCCTACCTTGAAGAACTTGGTATTAAAACACCTAAGCCACACAGTTTGGATCCATGGCCCTACCCACTAAACTTCCTCTAAATTTGATGGTGATTCTTTCCAGGGTTTTGGTTCAGTCTATCCTAAGGTGGAGTCAGCTCTCCTGTTCCGATCTGGTTCCAAGCTCCCCCAGTGTTATGGGGTGCTTGGCTTTGAGGTTGGGTCAGGCCCATCTCTGCAACATCTCTGTCAGTATTTTCCCCCCAACTCATTTGATCATCAAGGAACTGCCAAGATGTCATTAATTAAAAAATAAATGTCTTATGATCTTTTAAAAGCTGGGCATGTACATCTGTTTCCTTACAAAATTGTGTTTTCTCCTTCTGTGCACTCTGGTAAGGGGTTGTTTTTGTAGGGTTTGTCAGAAGTGCTGATTGTTTAGGGTGGGGAAGGAAGTATTTCTTCACACAACGCAGTCAACCTGTGGAACTCCTCACCAGAGGATGTTGTGAAATCCAAGACTATAATAGGGTTCAAAAAAGAACTGGTTAAATTCATGGAGGATACATTCATCAATGGCTATTAGCCAGGTTGGCAGGAATGGTATCCTTAGCCTCTGTTTGTCAGAAGGTGGGAATGAGCGACAGGGGCGGGATCACTTGATGATTACCTGTTCTGTTCATTCCCTCTGGGGTACTGACCACTGTTGGAAGACAGGATACTGGGCTAGATGGACGTTTGGTCTGATCCAGTAGGGTCATTCTTATGTTGGGTGTTAATAGACACTGTACTTGCAATGACCCCAGCTGGAAGGTCAGCATTTACTCCCAGTTACTGCAGTGGCATCTGAGATACCACAGTATTTCACTCTAGTGCTACCCAAGGAAGGGTTCCGTTGTTAATGGCACCCAGATGTATAAATGTAAACAGATATGACAAAGGAGTCCATTTACGTTTTCCTTCGAACAAAAAACAAACACACAGCACCCACCCAACCTGCAAGCACTAGTACAGTAATGGATATGAGCTCTTCAGATGATCTGAGGAGCTGTTGTATGCGGCACTAGTGCTCCTATGCAGAATACTACAGTAGTTGTATGTTTCATGAACATAGGTTCTGAGTGTCTAACCTCAACTTGAAAGCTCTGCATGCATTATTTTGGTCAGGTAGATGTAGATGTAACACTTCCAATAGCATATGCTCTGGCTGTACTCAAGACTTTATTGTTGAGCCGTATGGCGACTGCTTTCGTTTCTCAGACACCACCTGCCATATAGGTATCACACCTTATGTACGCAGGTGATGCTACCTTTATTGTAGTGGCCCTGTATAGAACTTGCTCCCTCCTGATATCCATTTTGTACAGTGACTATCTTCTCCTAATACAGCACCTAGCACAGGAAGGCCCCCTTTCTGATTCAGACCTTTGGGCGCCGAGGCAATGCAAATAATAATCCCCTTCTAGTCATCTGCTTTGTTATTTAGAGTCTATTTTATTGAGGATTTTTTTTGTTTTCATAATTCATCATAAAACTTACTGAACACTACCACAGGAAAGTATCCATGAACTTGAGCAAGTGAGGTGCATTTGTTTAAATACAGCTTCCAGCTTGTTTGCTTTTTTACTTTCCTTACTGAAGGAAATGGCAGATTTTTCCTTTTTCACTTTTCCCTGAAAAGGGCGCTTACAGGCGCCCTGAGGGATAGACTAGCAGTGTATAGCTAGAGGAGTTACTGGGTTTTTCGTGACACAGTGGTAAAAGTTCCTGAGGCCTGTCTACTGCTGTGCTTACCCACTGGTGCACCCGCCCTGGTGGGGGCCTTGGCTGTAAATTGTTATTTCTATTATCGATATGCTTGGCAGAATTCAATTATTTTTTATAATTTCAGATAATGTATTAAGATTTTTTTTAGATTTTTACAGTTGCAGGAAATTATGGGGGGTTAATAGTTACTATTTAATGAGATTTAAAAACATTGCAATTCAACAAGTTAAAGCTAGATCTCCTTTACAATACAATTGCAGGTCAAAATATAAATACCCTTAAATCAAACTCCCAAGTTCCGAAGCGGCATTTTTCATACGTTGCCGATCTCTAAATTTCAGTTATCAGCAACTGGATTTTTTTCTTCCATTTGTGTGTATGTGGTGAAACCAACGTTTACCAACAAAAATCTAATCCTTCCAACCCTAATTACAGGCCAGGCGTTTGTGTTTTCAGTCTTATTCACCATCTCATTTACTCGCTGTTTACACCCTTCCCCTGGGAATCCCACTCCCTGTAGTCAAAGTTCCTTGACCAGTTTCAAAACATCTCTTCACCCCCTCTGAGTTAAGACCAGGCTTATTGGAGAAGCTAAATGAATGTTGCTTCCTGTGAAGAACATTGGGACCCAGTGTACGTTGTGAAAAGCAATATGCCCACGTTGGGTTTGATATGGTATCACACAATTGGTGAGCTTGGATTTTATTAGCTGTCTGTATGAGTGTTGATGTAGGAAGTTTGCAGTGATGCTGATTCTGTTGCATTCCAAACGCAGAAGCCCTGGGAACTGTACTATCCCATTGACTCGGGGGGGGAGGGATAGCTCACTGCTTTGAGCATTGGCCTGCTTAAACCCACGGTTGTGAGTTTAATCCTTAAGGGGGCCATTTAGGGATCTGGGGCAAAAACTGGGGATTGGTCCTGCTTTGAGCAGGGGGTTGGACTAGATGACCTCCTGAGGTCCCTTCCAACCCTGATATTCTATGACTCCTTTTCCTGTAGGACAGGAATGTGATGTATGCAATTCTGAAATACATATACTAGAACATGGGTTCTGTTTTTTAATTGGTGTCACTTAATGGCAAAACTAATTTATTAGCCCTTACACTTTTAATTTAAAAGTGAAAACATTTTAAAATGCTCCTATTTTAAGGGATGGGGATGAACTGTATTAAATATCCTTTAAAGAACAGTTGACTCCAACATGATGGCCAAGCTGAGCTCTATTGCCATATATACACTATACTCTTGGGGGTTCATATCAAAGCCCTTGTGGTAAATTCCAGAGCCCTGCTGTATCCTTTCATCTGTTTTATCCAGGTTACACCAGCTTGACAAGCACTGCCAAACCACTGCCCAGCAGCTAGTGGAGTTACTCAACAAACAGAATCAGCTCTTCAGAGAGAGGCAGATGCTAACAGAGGAGGTGCAGTTCCTGCGAACACAGGTACCGTGCCAATACTGGGAACAAGAGAAAAGAAAATCCTAGGGAAATATTCTGCAGCCATCAAGAACGATAAAGACTTTGCTAAACAATCTTGTTTTAAGGTGGTTTTCCTTCTTGATGCATAATATTCAGAGTCCAGAAATAACTCGTTGATCAAGAGGGATGGCAGGGCAGTTGTACCAACGCCCTGATTAAACCTACACTAAATTAAGAAAATACTGTGAGGTGCATCTAAGCAGAACCAATACTATTTGTGCCAGTAACTCCTATCAGAAATCTTTGTTTCATCCTTCATGTCAGATGAGATAGGAGGCAACAGAAAATTCTTTAACAGCATTAGCATGTAGTATTGAAATGTAATCATTTTGAAAACTGTAGTTTTAGGGTGCAACACCTGCCACTGAGTCCCTCACCCTCTGGTTGTAGTTTTGCAATCTCATTTCCCTGTTTTAAAAAAGTTTTTGCCTCCCTGGTCGCAATGCGAAAACCCCACCTAAACCAACTGTACAGAGGAACCAGTGAACTCTCAGTGGGGATCTGTATGGGCATAGCAGTCCACCCTAGCACAAGAAGTGGCAGGGTTAAGGCCTTGCTTCTGTAGGGGGGCAGTCTGCAAGCTTACTGTTAAAAGTAACATTTTTCAGACACTGATTAAAGGGCAGCATCCAACTTAAAAATCATTCACTACTTTGGAAAGGAGGAAGAGAATCATGACTTTTTAAAACTGTAACTGAACTGCTGAATTAAACAAACAAACAGTCTCCAAATCTAGCACATAATTAAGCCTTTGTTTCTGTGACTAAGTAAATTAACTGATTCGACCGTATCACTGTGATACCAAGCCATCTGGCTCATGAACAAAGCAAGTTTCTGGGTTCATACATGAAATCTGGACTCTCATTAACGTGAACAGGACCAAGAGAGGAATTTGTAGTACCAAACTGCAGTGTGAAAGGAGAATCAATGTTTAACGCTAAACTACTTTTTGGTGAACAGCAGCGTGATTAAGAGTATGCATGGCAAATATCAGGATGCTTTAACCTAGAACTAAATAAAAAACACACCGTAGTGACTGCAGGGAAATGTGGTCTTTTTAATGCTGCCTAGAGTACCCGAGTTACCAATTTTCCCTATATCTAGAATAAAAACTACTGTGCTACCTCCATTTACTTAGTGATTGCCATGACATTTGCCCACAGATACCATAAACATGTTCCATGTTTAAGCTCTTTAGAAGCTGAAGAATGTTGTATTAAGGACTCTGAGATGTGGCAGATTTTCAGTTAAATCAGATAGTCATGGTTGTGTACTGCTGCCCACCTTCTAGATGTGCTGCTAACTAAATTGAATATTGTTACCACTGAAAGTCGGCTTTGCAGTTGTAAAGGATGCATTTGTTAAAATAGGGAACGTGGGCTGCAGTCAAGGCTTTTTACCACCAACACCTAGCAGTCTGGCCTGATTTTTTAAATTGTGCACAGTGCTCTTTGAGCTAAATTTATTGTTGCATGTTTTATTTGCAAATTTGAATACGTGCAACTGAAATGTCACTTATCCAAATAGAGCCATGAAGCTCAGACATGGATGCTGATGGGGACAAGGTAGGAACCTGGATGGATAGGAGAAATGAGGACTAGTCACTAAAACTTTAATGCAGATTTTTACATAGATAAGGTTTTAGGTAGAGAATAAGACATTTGTCTTCTGGTCTGACATGAGGTGTGAAGGCTGCTCCCTATGATGATTATTCAAATCTGTATGTGATCCTATAACAAACTGCTTTTTTCTTCAAAATTGTAGCAATTGCTGCATTTAATATTGAAATGGAGAAGATATCTGAAAACAAAGAACAGGTTTACGTTAGGGCTGTCAATCGCAGTTAACGTCACATGAGTAACTCAAATTAATCAGGATTAAAAAAATTAATTGCACTGTTAAACAGAACACCCTTTGATTTTCAAATATCAATTTCAACTACAACACAGAATACAAACTGCACAGTGCTCATCTTATATTTGTACCATAAAAATGATAATAGTATTTTTCAATTCATCTCATACAAGTACTGAAGTGCAATCTCTATCATGAAAGTGCAATTTCAAATGTAGGTTTTTTTGGTTACATGACTGCACGCAAAAACAAAACAATGTAAAACTTTCGAGCCCACAAGTCCACTCAGTCCTACTTCTTGTTCAGCTAATCACTAAGAGAAACAAGTTTGTTTACATTTACAGGAGATAATGCTGCCCTCCTTTAATTTACAATGTCACCAGAAAGTGAGAACGGACATTTGCATGGCACTTTTGTAGCCGGCATTGCAAGGTACTTACGTGCCAGATGTGCTAAACATTCGTATGCCTCTTCAAGCTCCAGCCACTATTCCAGAGGACGTGTTTTCATGCTTATGATGCTTGTTAAAAAAAAGTGTTAATTAAATTTGTGACTAAACTCCTTGGGGGAGAATGGTATGTCTCCTGCTCTTTTTTACCTGCATTCTGCCATATATATTTCATGTTGTAGCAGTCTCAGATGATGATCCAGCACGTGGTGTTCGTTTTAAGAATACTTTCACTGCAAATTTGACAAAATGCAAAGAAGATACCAGTGTGAGATTTCTAAAAAGATAATTACAGCACTTGATTTAAGAATCTGAAGTGCCTTCCAAAATCTGAGAGGGATGAGGTGTGGAGCATGCTTTCAGACATTTTAAAAGAGCAACACTGATGTGGAAACTACAGAACCTGAAACACCAAAAAAGAAAATCAACCTTCTCCTGGTGGCATCTGCCTCAGATGATTAAAGTGAACATGAGTCGGTCTGCACTGCTTTGGATAGTTATCATGCAGAATCCATCATCAGCATGGACACGTCTTCTGGAACGGTGGGTGAAGCATCAAGGGACATATGAATCTTTAGTGCATCTGACATGTAAATATCTTGCAATGCCAGCTACAACAGTGCCATGAGAACACCTGTTCTCACTTTCAGGTGACATTGTAAACAAGAAGCAGGTAGCATTATCTTCTGCAAACTTAAACAAACCTGTTTGAGTGATTGGCCTTGCAGGCTCTAAAATGTTACATTGTTTTGTTTTTGAATGCAGGGTTTTTTGGTACATAATTCTACATTTGTAAATTCAACTTTCACAATAAAGAGATTGCACTACAGTACTTGTATGAAGTGAACTGAAAAATACTATTTCGTTTTTACAGTGCAAATATTTGTAATAAAAAATAAATATAAAGTGAGCACTGTAGGTATTCGGTGTAATTGAAATCAATATATTTTTGGATGTTTTCTACATTTTCAAATATTTAAATAAATGGTATTCTATTATTAACAGCACAATTAATCATTCTGTTAATTTTTTTAATCACTTGACAGCCTTAGTTTACATGTAATTTGACATGGAAATCATCTCACCCTTGGCATTATTGGTACCAGTGTGACCACGCTGTCCAAGCTACAGGTATTCATATTCCCACGTACACACTACTTTTTGTGCTGAAAATTCAATCCAACATTTTAATCCAGTTACACGAGTGGGGAAAACAAAAACTGAATAGTACATTTAGCATCTGTGTTTGGTATTTGCCTTAAGAGACAAGTTAATTCTATTACACTCTAACCCCATGTTAGTATTTCCCTTATTCTTAGCATTCAAGGGCCACAAAAGTGTCTAGAGTGTTCTGAAAATCTTTTCAGCCGAAATGTTCTTACATTTGCTGGACAAGTTCTTGTGATTTTACCAATTTAACAAAAAGGCCAGTCCTGCCAGTTTTTCAGCTACCACAAAGAACGGGACTTGAGGGCTCTTAGCACTTTCTACAACATGTTAAACACCTGATTGGTACTATCACAAGTGAAAAGAGGTTTTAATATCTGGAGAAAGTGGTCAGTGTGAACTACACACTTCACAAATAATATTAGCTGTTGCCTTATGACTGAAGGTGTCACCGTATTATTTTATTTGCTCACAAAGTTGTAATGAAGGTTCTGGGAGTTTTGAGTTAGAAATAATCATTTTGAAAATATTTGTCCCACAGCCCAGCAGAGAATTTTAAATCCTCAATCCCCTCTGTCTAACACAGGTTGAATGTAATTAGCAACGGACCTTCTAATTTCCCTTTTCTGATCAGAATCTATTTCTTCCTCTCATAAAACTCAAAGCATGTTCTTTGCACTTGTCTCTCTCATAGCTGCAAATGGGTTAAATATGGTCAATTGCTTGGTACACCACCCACTGTCAATGAAGATCATGGCCTGCAAGCATCTTAGACAGATTTAAGGCCAGAAGGGACCATTATGATAATCTGGTCTGATATAACCAGGGCTTTGGAGCTGTGCTCTGGCTCCGCTCCAGCTCCACTGCTCCGGAGCTGCTCCGGGCTCTGCTCCAAAGCCCTGGATATAACAAGCTATAGAACCACAGCCAGTAATTCCTGTTTGAAGTCCTTTACTTCTGTTTGAACTATACCATATTTTTTTAGAAATAAACTGCTTCAAAACAAGGAGCCCAAGATTAGGGTCCAAAGGCCCTATTTACAACCTACCTAAGTGGCCGGATTTCAAAAAGTGCTGAGTACTTATGAAAGGCCACTAAAGTAGGTACCTAATCATGGCATTTAAGCTCCCACTTTTGAAAGTCTGGCTTCTGCTCTGAACTCCTCTTGCTCCCAAATCAGGAGAGCGAGCAATAATGCTGAGCTTCTTCCATACCCAACTATCAGAGAGAGAATCTGTTTTGCTCCCACCCGAGTTATGCTATATAAAGGTTTAATAATATACAGTATATAAACCGTTTGATTGCAATAGACCCCTCTTTGACATAGTTCCTGGTACTGTATTGAGGGGCGCATACACTGTTCTCTCCCCTCAACTGCCTTAGTAGGCTGCTTGTTTACCAGATTGGCTTCCCTAAATGGGCCACGTCTTGTTACATAGCAGAATTCTCCTTGCTTAATCCAGTGCCCTCTGAATTCTAGGAGCAACTCAAGTCCTACTTACCTTATACATTTCAATAAAAGCTTCATTCATCTAAAGATAGAATAGCTTAGATTAGAAATTTAAATGGCCTTTTTCTCAATTTACATGAAACATCTTATTCAGAGTTTCATTCTAGATAGTTAATGATGGTCCAGTGAACAGTGATAGCAAAGTACTAAAATGCAAGTGTTTACATACACACAATAGCTATGAAGAGCAGAAAAGTTGCAAATTAGTCTTCCCACCAGAGGTTTCTTAACAGAACAGAAGCAGCTTCCTGTTTTGATACAGCAGCCCACACTATCTACAGTCTGAACAATTCACAGTAAATAGTCTCTGGCACAAACCTGCCACCTTTTTCCTGGAAAGGAGAAGGGGCAGTACCTTAGACGTGCCCTAAAACAAGAGCTCTTACTTACTGGTAAACATGAACAATGACTAGAGCTCCTGGAGATCTTGTTTTTCAGGGGTCAGATGGCTCTGTTCTTACTACCTGTAAGATTTTTGATCTTGGAAAAAGCCAAGGACAGCAGGTCCACAGGAAGTTTAACTTTGAAAATTTGTTTACATAGCATTACCACATTCGTAACAACTGATGAACTTCATTTCTGAGAACTTAAGCACAGGAAGAAGAGTCACAAACAAATTAGAAATGCAAGTAACTATGCAACACAAGTTATTTATAATCCCATATTTTATTTTTATCTTTCAGTTACCCTGTGTACCAGTCTGAATGCTGACTTGGTTGAAGCTGACCCAAAGCAATGTTTCAAATGAAAGAAAACTCTTGCTGGTTCAGTTCAGTTGATTTACTTCAGCTGTTTCACACGTTGCATTTAAATCATTAAACCTTTTTGAATGCAAACACCTTTCCGAAGTTTGAAATAAGACTACCAGCATGTGAGTTTTCCCAAGTGCTTCCTGTGAAGTGATTAGGCTCAAGATCAAGTTAAAATTGCAGGTGCACAGGATGGATTTAACATTTAGTTTGTGTAATTTTTAAGAAAATATTTTAAATGTATTTTGTAACTTATTCCAGCATGTGTGTCTTGTTACATATGTAAATACCAATAAACTTACCTTGATTTTTTTCTGTGTGTCTCATTTTGAATTTATGGGGAAGCTGTGCAGTTATCTTTTGACATATAACACCTTATATATGCTGGTCGCCTTTAGTAATAAGGGGAAGGAAGTTTTCAAGATATGTAGCTAACGGGAAACTTTTTCCTTTAAACAGCCTTGTACAAGATTTCTTCAATTAAGTTCTAGTCTAATGCTAAGTGTTTTATAATATAAAGTAATTTGCATGAGGTCCTGGTTAGCACTCAAATCAAAATTTTAAAAAATTAGCTTTCACGGACCAGATAAATTCTTTCCTGGGTGATTAAAACGCTAACATACCTTAAGTACTTACAGAACAAACACTTGCATGGTGCATCTCTCTCTAAAGATTAAATTCACATCACCTGCATAAAGTTGGAACAGCAGTCTATATTCAAGAGAACTGCGGAAGTAAGGTAGGTGAAATTCACCTCAACCCACATGGTGGTAGCATCCTGTACGAATCTGATCACAGCCTGAAACTTCTTTAAAGTATACTCTGTAGTGATCTATGCTTCAGTAAAGAGAAAGGCCTATGTAATCATTAGGTGACTAAAGGAATCCAAGCTAATTCAAAGCCTTTAGAGTAACATACATGTTATTTAAATACAACTAGTAAAACCATTGCTACATTTAGCTCAGTCATAAGAAGCTTAGTGCTCTTTTCAGGAGTAGATGTTGACTTTAAGTGACAGAAATTGGATTTCAAATTGTATTTGAAAGATGTCAAATTAAAGGTGGTATATTTTATCAATGAGACTGTACAGCGAGGTACATTGGCCACCAGATTACATGCATGATAAAAAAAGGAAATCATGATGTACATATTTTATAAAAAGAAACTAGGTGAGGGCCATTCGGATTTCAAAACGGGATGATCTTCCTGAAATTAAAAAAAAAAAAAATAAAGTACTAGATGTCACGATCAATAATGTTTAAACTAACTCACACACTTGAGATATCATATGTGATTTGCAATACAGTGAAAAACTAAAGCAAGCAGATTTTCACCACCGTATATGGCACAAGCTAGGAATTTTATCCTACATATATTTAATATCCGATATAAAAAGTACTTCATTTGCAGCAAACTTCAGCATATGTATTTACAAAACTTCAGAAGAAAAGCAGCATTAATAAACACAGAAGTAGCAGATTGACATAGTGCTTTATTTAAGCTGTCTGTACGAAGGAAAATAATGTGCATCCCTATCATATACGTGTAAAAATACTAAGGATGTACAGTGTACAAAAACAGTTTCTTGTAGTTATTTCACATCCTTGTGGGTCATATACTTAAGGAAATAAACAGTTTAAGTATGACCAACAGTTATACGGTTTCTTGGGTTCATAGTTGTCTGCTTAATATCCTTAACCACATGACTAGATCTTGCAAGTATCTAATGAAAGAACAAGCAAGATCAAGAAATGTCAAACTCTAAAGCTACAGGGAGGTAATTCAATTACCAATTTAGAGGGTTTTTTTATTTAAATAAATACTTTACATTTCATGCTTGCCTGTAATGCACTACCAGGAGCAAGATAAGGAAATTCTACTGTAGACAGTACAAACAGTAGCAGCAAAGTGTGTACATTGAGGTGTAACATAGACCCTGCAGTTAGTAAGGAAGGACCTTACTTTTGTACTCTAGGAGAAGCACATGGCCCCTGCAAGAACAGTCAGCTTTAAGAAGCCACAAATAAAGATGACATGTCAAAAGAAAAATGTAAAACAATACTGGAATAAATGTTCCTTTAGCAACAGGAATGTATTGGATTAGTGTGGAAAGCAAAGCTGTGTGCAAAACTGCCAAAATCCAAACAGAAATGACACATTTCCTCAAAGATGGCTGCAGTATAAGAGGGCATACTGTATGTCGTGGAAGTCAGTACAAGCTGGAGTCAAATGTACTATGATTGGAAGGCTCAAGGTACCAGCTACTGACTGCTGTCCAAATCCAAACTACAGCTGAGGACAAGCAGAAGAGAGAGATGCTTCAGCCATCTCTCTCAGCACAGCTTTGAGATTTCTCTTTTGTCTATTTCGAACATTGGTAGCAGAAGTCAGGAATTCCCAAACTCCAGGCAGCATTCAGTTAATATTAACTGTGTCTGTAATAAACTTGATAAAAGGTAATTGTGGAGACAGGTTATGCAATTCAGAGTGAAGTCTTAAAGTTTTCAAATAATTGATATTTACTGCAAACTACATAAGCAATAATGAGCTAGCCACAGGTCCTGTCCTACACATGAGGAACCATCAGCCCGAAGCACAACCCTGGCTTCTCATTAAACTTCAGGAAATGCACAAGGTATTTATTGCTAACACAAACTGAAAAAGAGGAAAAATGGAGACATATACTGGAGATTTTTAAACAACACAGTTTTAGTTTGCATCTATGAGGCATTTCTAGAGAACTAGTCAATGTTCTATTTACTATTTAGTTGGTTTAAATCATCACTATTTCAGTGTAGAAATTTTTACAAAAAGGTGCAGAATAGACCTATGATGTATTGACTGTGCGCCTTTCCCTCTGAAGTGCCATTCTCTAAAGATGAGTAGTGTTACAAGGTGATAGGGTGAGATCATATGTGGTTAGAGCATACACAAAGATACACCTCTTATCTGTTGATTATTAAAGATAAAACTTTGCTTAGGTAGAAACATGAAAAATTATCTGAATGAGTCTGTCTTAGCTGCCTTGCTAAAATGCCCATCTACCCCTTGACCACCTCAGCACATCCACTGCCAGCAGTGATCTTCATGCTAAGATAGCTAAACTTTAAATGTCAAGAGGATAAGGCATCTGCATATGAACATTTCTTCTTTCAAAAGTCATTTACTAAGTGATACAATGCTATCAATAATACTCTGAGATATCACATTCTACATGGGAGCTAACAAGGTACTTCAATAATAATCCCAGGATTTTCTGATGTCATTAGCAAGGGCACATACTCACCCTTACTGCACTTCCTGGCAACTTTGGAATATCCCAACTCCTAGCACCAAAAGGTTTATTATTCAAATGATCTTTAATGAAGAACAAAGCTAAGATTTGTGCACACATCCTGCTAAATACAGATCTTCAGAAATGGAAAGACAACATTTTCCTTTCAGTGTGGTGTTTACCATGATGGTTTAAATTCAGTCAGTCAGTTATTGTCATACTTCACATGCTGGGTTTCTTTACCTACTTGGTTCAGGTCAAATGTTACCATCAATCTACTGTTTGCAGAATTATAATAAAGTGCTTTTCTTGTAATCATTGGGGTCTCAATTGTTTGAATGCATTTTCTCCATATAAAACCAAAAATTTCTATTGTGCTGCCAGGCTTTTATATTAGTTTAATCTTTAGTGGAGCACCGACATAGCATTTTTGACCTCTTGGCACATGGAGTTGGAATGTCCTCATCTACAGCACCAAAGAATTATATGACAGTATTTCATCCACAAAAGCCCAATTCTAAGTAATATGTACAATTTCAGAGCCTTGTTAAAATTTCCACATGGGAGAAAAAGTGCGTTATTCTCTTCAGCTTGTACAGTCCTTCCATATATTACAAAATAAACTGCTATAAGCCTGTTCTAAGATGTAGCAGCATTTGCAAACCTGACGCATACAATCCTTATCACTAAAAATAAATACTACCGCAGTATAACAAAAAATATATATATATATTCAGAGTTAAACACCTGGAGAAAAGCTAATTCACAAACTCAAAATAAAAACAAATATGGCAAACACCTGTTTACCTTGGTGCACAAATTTTGGTGAAAAGCAATACCATTATGCCTGTCTACATTCTTCAGCCATCAGAGGTGATGTATATCAAGAAAGACAGAGAAAAGCATGAGAAAGATGTTATCTGGTGCAAATTATAAGACCTTTAAACAACTTTAAATGCTGCTTTTATGCCTTCGTTTCTTGCATGTAGAATGTTCAATTCTCCATGATTGCACATGAATCTGGAAGTCTAAGTGGCAGGCTGGGTGAGCCCAGCCCTTTTGCTTCTTCTGTAGAATCCAACAGTAATTAAAATGTTTCCCAAACACGTTCCAGCCAGATGTTAATGACATAGACCTGCTTCAAGTAATGATATGCCTAACAAAAACCTTGCATATTTACATCACCACCCCCTACCTTTCCTTGTTCTGACCAGCACAAACAGATGCAAGAAAACATTATAAACTCATCTTTTTAGACTAATTACAATTCTGATTTGTCTTCTAGAAGAAATGAGAAAATGCATCGGGAACCCACATGTTTCATTTAGCCCCCACTGTATACAATGGAGGATTTAAGTCATCTGATTTCAAAAGATTTCAAAATTACTTCTTGACGTTGCTATTATACTGAGACGGGGGAGCAGCAACAGGAGGAGACAGACTGATACAAAATTTCATGCAAAAAACAAAAAGGCCTGTTGGAGAGGGAGGGAACTTTTCAATTTTGAATGACCTCTGAAAGTGCCCCTGCAATCTTAATGGCTAGTACTGGTGGTGATGTTCAGGAATCGTTTTCAGTGATAAACCTAAGATGACAGTGAAGCAGAAGAACAAACAAAAAAAAAAGTTATTCTCGTCCGCTTGCAGAGTAGGAAAACTGAGGGAAATGTGGCCGCCTCTCATTGTCCATGCAGTCCATACCATCCTCATCATCTGTGGGAGGGGAAAGCTTAATTATTTTATTTTTTAATTGTCTGTTAAATAACATTTCAGTGACTGTTGTATAAAACGGGTCGAAGTTAAGTAAAACCAGATAAGTATATATTTATAGTTTATTTCTTTCATATTTGTATGTATTACTTCAGAATAGCACCTGAAAATTCCAACCACCTTTGCAACTGTCTACAACAGTCAACATGTGCCAGCTAGAGACCAGTCAATATTGGCGATGAAAAGCTGGGGAAGAAAACTCTCTGCTGTCTTCAGGAGAAAATTGCTCTATCTTAGGGAGCAAACTATTTCTCAAAATTGATCGGGGAACTATATTTTTACAGTGATCAAATTTAAAGATTCTTCTATTTTGAAAGATTTGCTTTTGTTAAAATGAAGACTGCTGCTAGAACATGTAATCTCAAAATGGAAAAAATGTTTAAAGAGTGACCACTGCATACAAGTTGCACATAGTATTTTTTTTTTTACATTGGAAAACAGTTACATTTAGCTTTGCAATATTTCCTGGAATGCACACTAAATTCTTAAATTATATACATTAAAAAATCCTATCTTTAGAGACTCCAATTGAAACTGTTCTCCTCAATGACATACTTATGTCTTCATATATTCCAGGCAAAGAATCTAGAATTAATGCAACTTTGAGTAATCAAGTTCTCAAAAGTGAGTACATGTGGAAGTAACAATCAATACTTAATTCTGCCCCATTGTGCTTATACTTTCAAATATGGTCTCCTTTTATATTTAAGTTTAAACTAGCACAATATATACTTTTTTTATACCACCATACTTAACATAAAAGTTACAGATGTATTTAAAATAATCAGTCTGATTTTTAAATTTCAATGAGATCCACAAATAGGCCAACTGTGAAGAAAAATGGTTCTTAAACTAACAGTTGTACAGTAACTTCTTGCTTAACGTTGTAGTTATGTTACTGAAAAACACTGTATTTTATATATATGTATATCCACAGATATACACAGTATAAGTTTTAAACAAACAATTTAATACTGTACACAGCAATGATGATTGTGAAGCTTGGTTGAGGTGGTAAAGTCAGAGGGTGGGATATTTCCCAGGGAATGCCTTACTGCTAAATAATGACCTAGAACTTGGCTGAGCCCTCCAGGGTTAACACATTGTTGTTAAAATGTAGCCTCACACTCTACAAGGTATCAGGAATGGAGGGAGGGGAGACAGCATGGCAGAGAGAGACATGCATTGCCCCTTTAAGTACGCTGACCGCACTCTATGTACATTGCATTTTTAAGCAGATCAGCAAGTTGAGACAGCAGCTGCTGCCAGCGAGCTCCCTGTCCTGAGCCCTGTCATGTCTTCCCCCCCACTTTCTGGAGATAAGGTACAGGAGCAGGGGGAGGGGGACACCCTGACATTGGCAGGAGGCTGCACAGGGCAGTGGGGAGAGGGACAGCAGAACTGCTGGCAATTGATATCTTGCTGGGCAGCTGCCGCTCAGGGAACCGATGGGGGGCTGCCAGTCCATCCTGGTTCCAAGCCCCCACCACTTAGCTCCAAGGGCTGCTCTTTCTGCAAGCAGTGGACAAAGCAGGCGGCTGCCAAACAACGTTATAAGGGAGCGCTGCACAGCTTTAAATGAGCATGTTCCCTAATTGATCAGCAACATAACAACAACACAACATTAACTGGGATGACTTTAAGTGAGGAGTTACTATAGTTTTAAAGTACAGGCTCAGATTCTTTAGTTCAGGGCAGTCACTTCAAGCCACACCAAGATGTAATCTATCCCTAAAGCTGATTTAACCAGCCAGGGGAGGATCACTCATAAGGATGGCCACACTAGGTCAGACCAAATGTCCATCTAGACCAGTATCCTGTCTTCCGACAGTGGCCAATGCCAGGTGCCTCAGAGGGAATGAACAGAACAGGCAATTATCAAGTGATCCTCTGTCACCCATTCCCAACTTCTGGCAAACAGAGGCTAGGGACACCATCCCTGTCCATCTTGGCTAATAGCCATTGATAGACCTATCCTTCATGAACTTACCTAGTTCTTTTTTGAACCCTGTTATAGTCTTGGCCTTCACAACATCCTCTGGCAAAGAGTTCCACAGATTGTGCGTTGTGTGGAAAATACACTTCCTTTTGTTTTAAACCTGCTGCATGTTAATTTCATTTGGTGACCCCTAGTTCTTGTGTTATGAGGAGTAAATAACACTTCCTTATTCACTTTCTCCACACCAGTCATGGTTTTACAGATCTCTATCATATCCCTTAGTCGTCTCTTTTCCAAGCTGCAAAGTCCCAATCTTATTAATCTCTCCTCATATGGCAGCCGTTCTATACCCCTAATAATTTTTGTTGCCCTTTTCTGAACCTTTTCCTATTCTAATATCTTTTTTTGAGATGGGGTGACCACATCTGCACGTAGTATTCAAGATGTGGGCATACCATGGATTTATATAGAGGCAATATGATATTTTCGGTTTTATTATCTATCTCTTTCTTAACGATTCCCAACATTCTGTTTGCTTTTTTGACTGATGCTGCACATTGAGTGGATGTTTTCAGAGAACTATCCACAATGATTCCAAGATCTCTTTCTTGAGTGGTGGTAACCAATTTAGACCCTACCATTTTTTATGTATAGTTGGGATTATGTTTTCCAATGTGCATTACTTTGCATTTATCAACACTGAATTTCAGAATCTGCCATTTTGTTGCCCAGTCACCCAGTTTTGAGAGATCCTTTTGTAGCTCTTCACAGTCTGCCTGAGACTTAACTACCTTGAGCAATTTTGTATCATCTACAAATTTTGCCACCTCACTGTTTACCCCTTTTTCCAGATCATTTATAAATATATTGAATAGGACTGGGCCCAGTACAGACCCCTGGGAGACACCACGATTTACCTCTCTCCATTCTGAAAACTGACCATTTGTTCCTACCCTTTGTTTCCTATCTTTTAACCAGTTACCAATCCATGAGATGACCTTCCCTGTTATCCCATGACAACTTACCTTGCTTAAGAGCCTTTGATGAGGGACCCTGTCAAAGGCTTTCTGAAAAATCTAAGTACACTATATCCAATTCAATTGATTTCATCTGAGTTAAAACTAAAGCAGTTTAAAATGCAGGGCTCTCTCAATTTATGTACAGTCTTAAAATTGGGATAATCTTAAACTTGGAACTGTCTCAAACTCTAGGCCATTTAACTTAAAACATTCATGAAATTGACTGATGATCAGCCCAGAATTAGATTCAAAGCTGAAGCACTTCATAATGCCCAAACTTTCTTTACCACTCCTGCTTCACCCTGACAAAAAATAGTCAATTTCTCCTCAAGTGTAAAGTTCATCACTTCAAAATACTCAACCCATTTTCTCTAAACTGATCTAAATTCAAACAAAATCTGATCAGTTTTTTAAAGTTATGCATATATAAAAATTCTCATTCAAATACATGGAAAAGATGGGGGTGTTATTTTATTTTAAAAAATATGCAGAACTCAAAAACAGCTAAAATGGCTCTGTTCAAGTTTACTTCTTAAAAAAACAAACAAAAAAAAACCCCACTTCTAGACTGGCACACCAAGTCAGAAAATCTGATTAAAAAAGGAATGTGTTTGAGAAAGTTATAAGCCACCAAAAAAAAAGAGGGCAAACTAAAGGAACTCAGCCTTAAGTATAGCGTGTGCTGCCTTCATATGCTATAATTCTATACATACTTTTTTGTTATGCAAAACGTAATAAAAACCAATACCTCTTTAGAGAGGAAATCTATTTAAAATATTGTCCACTGGAGTTTGGAATATTGTTTCCCATGTGACAACTTTTTTTATTAAATACAAGTTAGAATGATCAAATATTGATTTATAGATATGTAGATAAACTGGGTAAATGCAATGTGTATTAAGAGTGAAACTCGCCCAAGTGCAGAGGGTCTGCACAAGGTGCAATGCACTGGAGTGAATTTCATCTAAAACAAAAAAATCAGGCTGTCTAGACAGGAGATATCTGTTCTCTGTGGCAATGTGTGCTCTTTTCTGACCTTGTTGCAGAAAGGTATTTAAGTATGTGCCTACCATCTTTAAACATCTGAATAGTCTCATTGGAGTCAATGGGAGTATACATATATATGCTTGAAATCTAGCATGTGCTTAAGTACTTTGCTGAATTGGGGCCTTTATTAGCAAACAAACAAAATGTTTAGAAATTGGCATTTGCCTCATTAAATAATTTATGGAATTATGAGGTTGTTCAGAAATCTCATGGGCTAAAATATGTAACCTCACTACGCTTACTGTAAAGAGTCTTGAGCCATACAGAACTGTTCTTAGATGGTTCCACATTAATTTCCACTAAAAGGTGTGAGAACACTTTTCCCATTAGAACAGCATAACTTATTTCATATCAGTCTATACAGTATATGTACACACTGATAATCTATCTTCTCAAATGTAGTTATACAGCACTTTTCAGGCTTACTTACATTTTTCAGGTGGAGTTATTGTAATCGTCTGAGCTGTAAATTCTTCATCAAAATATCTGGTGTCTGTCTCAGATGTCACTTGAGGTTTAAAAGGCGGTACAAGCTGACGGGAATAAACAAGAAGAGTCATGTTAATATACCTGAATTCAACCAAATTATTGTTAGGAGTAGACATGCCTGCCTTGAGTCCGGCCTTGAGTGCAGGGGACTGGACTAGATGACCTATTCAGGTCTCTTCCAGTCCTACATTTCTCTGATTCTATAAGGATCTCGTGGCTCAGTGGTTAGACCAAAAGACTTGTAACAGGAGGATCATGGGATTGAATGACAGTTGAGTCCCTGACAGCTAGTATGACAGGCAAGTAGACTTTTGTCTGTCAGAGATGCTAGTTTAGAAACTAAGTAAGATGAGGAGCACAAAAACAAAATTACTTTTCTTAGATAAATTGCACTATAGAAACATAATTAACTAGAAACTCTGAATGGGGTGTTTAGGGCGTATAAAAATTAATCATAATTTTTTAATTTTAAATACAGCTTTATTATTAAATTATAACAACCTATGTTAAGGCCTACACTGTGTAATATATGTTAAAATCACTTTAAATTAAGCAGCACATTTGTTGCGAAGTTTTAAAGAAAGTCAAACCACTGAACTGATGGAAGTTACTACTAAGCACTTGGCACCAGAATTTGCTGATGTGCCAAACCAGCTTTTGACAGTGGTATCCTCTTTTGCAGGTGTAGAGAGAATATCTTCTTCATTTTAGTTTATTTACCTAGTTCAGTCCAACACTAATTCATTCAAAGTTTAGAAACTGACAGGGAGCTGAAAAGGCAGGAAAGCTTGTTTTCCTTTTCCAATCTATGAATAAAAACTAGGCGTGAGAGAACGAGATCTACTAGTTCTAAAATCTTAAAAGACATGGTAAATAAAAACAATCAGTACAGTTCACTAACTACAGATAATATTTCCTTTGTTTAATAAATCCTTTAGTTTTAAGTGCAAAGCATGTTTTGATAATTTTTGATAAACTCTTATCCATCTAGCACATTAAAGGTAGTTTTATGTAACTGATTAAAAATTGTGTCCTAGGCATTTTAATTACCATCCAAATAGAGCTTGACACAAATCACAAGTAAAACATTAATCATCTAGTAAATAAGAAATGCATTATTCAGCATTTTCTAAAGTATGTGCAAACATTAAGAATCTGAATAAATATAAATTAAGCTATATAACTGCTTAAATAAACGTGTACAGATATAGTGTATCCTCCTAATTAGCAAAAAGAAGTTCCCGACTTAGTGTAAAAACTAGATTTAGTTGCAAATGAACATGTTTTAATAGTTACCAACCAATGAGAATCAATCTTTCTTTAGGAAAATAACTAAAAAGCACAAAAATGCAAAACAAGATTAAAATCAGCAATTAAAATCAAGCTTTCCTGCTTGCTGATTTAAATCATTTTGATTTAAATTAATCCACCCTGATGAGAGTCTCATTATTCACTGAAAGACCAACATTAGAGCACTTCTCTTACAAAGGCTTACATGTGTGCTTACCTCATACTCTGAGTAGTTGCAATCAAGTCAATAGGACTACTCAAAGAATGTAAAGGTAAGCTTGTGTGTAAGTCTTTGCAGGACAGGGCTCATGTTTGTCATGAACTGTTTCTAAAAAATAAACAATATGAACACGTACATTTTAAATGTCAAAAAGGTCAGTTCATGTTTAGGTCAGCCTCATGAACACAACATTTCTGAATTTTTTCCGCCATTTTCACAGTATTTTTTAAGTGCAAAGAAGAACTGTCATGGTTAAAAAACTGCTCCAGTTCACTAGTTTGTTCGTGCATGTAGACTACACACAGCCATGGAATTGGCCTGATCAATGGATGACAGAAGACATCATAGGTCCATCAGGAACTTCAACAGAAGATAGGTCGGGGCAACACAAATGTGTAAGGATCAGGAGCATCACCACCTTGGGGTGAAAAGTGCAAGAGTAGGATTTTCACACCGAAAAAAGGGTACCACGTTTTCACTATATCTTTAAGCAAAACTTGAAGCAAAATTGTAAACACGCTCCCAGCTCTAAACTTGACTAAATGCTGAATAATAGCAAAAATAGCAAATTTGTGAGAGAATTTTACAACATTGCTTGCCTTTAGTCAAGAAGATAATCTATTTCTAAGTGTTTATTATGTTTGCACGTGTTTGGTCTATCACATCTTAGAAAGTTGACCATGATAACAACCTTAGGTCCTTCAAATAAATTTAAAAATCTTCTTAAAATCAATCTCCATTTCCACCCCACCCTTTAATACTAATATGCACACGCCTTACTAGAGGATGTGGATTTCAGATCCATTTAATTTTTTGAGATGATTCTAAGCCAATTTCATCTGCCCAATAAGTGCTTCAGAACAACATGTATATTGTACTTGCATACTACATTAAATGCATCAAGTCCCTTAACATGTCCTGTTCCAGACCACATTAAAGCTTGGTGTAACCTAGTTCCCAGTTTTGAACATACATTTTTGCTGTAGCTGCACTATGTAAAATCATCCTGTTAAGCAATCAAACAACTAAGTGAACGTCACTAGTATGACTGGAATCTCTTAAAAAACTTTAGAAGCTGTTCACTGCTTACTTCAGATGTTCATTGCTAACATGACAGTGTAACTGGTTTAAAACAAAGCATTTTTGTACCGCTCTCAAGTGGTTAAAGATGATCTGAAACACATTTCTTTTCTCTTTTTAAAGAGATTAAAAAAACGGACTTCCCCAATCATTAGCAGATTAGATAAACAAGTCTAGGCATAAATTGGTTTTAAAATGTATTTTTAAATGGGTTCCTCCTCCATTTATCTGCAAAGTCTTGCATTTGGGCTCCAAGGTTTCAGAGTTTTCACTGCTACTATGGAAGGCAACTACCACAACAAAAAGGCAGCAGCTCCCTTTCCTGCTTTTGGTATTAATCTTACAATCCACTTTTGAAGGAGAAACAGAGTCAACATTTACAAATGGAAGCATTTTTAATTTGGAGCCTCAATCTATAGTGTGTTAATGATCTGGGATCTGTATACCATCTTTTAAATACAGTCAATTTCTAAAAGGCATCTCTGTTAAACTTAAAATATAAGACGTTCCAAATAATGTTATTTAATGTAATCAGAGACACAGAATAGTATCTGCATATTTTCAACTCAAATTAAAATCTAAAGTTAGCAGTTTCAGTGTCTTTCCTATATTAGAGGCCAAATCCTGGTCCCACTGAAGCCAATCGATTTACACTTGAGGCTAGGGTTTAGCTCTCTCACACCTCGACTTTGAAACATTATCACCAAACAATTCACTTGTCAATTTACTCCACAGCACAAAGAACAAAACTACAATGCAACACTATAGCAAAAATATTCGCAAACTATTCTGCACTTGATATGTTTTTTTAAACCCTTTGTGATTTGTCAGACTTTTGTATAACAAAATTTACAAAAGCACTCATCTTTAGTAGTTAATTTTGCAGTCCTCATTAAATTACCACATAGTTCAATATACAATTTTATCCCATTTAATCCTTTGCTACTGCTACACAGATCTATAAGCAGTACACATGTTGGAGGAAAAACTAAACCTTCACACCATAATCAATGGAAACTATAATCCTAGCATAACTATACTGTGTAACCAGAATGATAATGTAACTATGTTCTAACTGGCCACGTTGGGAACTGTTTTTTGAGCAGCATGCTGTCCCGATTTGACCTGTAACTGCCAGCGCTTCACCTTTAATTCTAAACACCTCTATACACTTTTCCGGAAAGGAGGTAATTATTCAGACTGTAGTAAAATCCATGAATGGTGCATTTAAAAAAAAAAACAACCCACACAACCAACCACACACACAGGTGAATTCCAACAGTTTTCAAATCCAGATATTTTCATGTTTTCATTCACCCAAAGAATGTTTTAACTGACTGCTGTTAACCTGAAAGTTGTGCTAGTAAGAGGAAAATATCTATGATACACTGGATAAACACCACAAAGACACAAAAGGATAACAGAATGCCACACAGACATTTTTAGTAATTGGAACAGATTCTGCTGTCAGTTACATCTGTGTAATTCCAGTAATCCTTTGACACAAACTTCTAATTGGATGGTCTGTTTCTTTAAGCATGTTTTCCTCCTCTTGGTTGCATACCTATATCTATAATTTAACCAGAATTTTCACCCAAAATCTATGGGTGGGATTGACAAAGGGGCTTATGAGTTGTAGTGCTGACCATCCACAGTGTCTAACTTTTACACACCTAGAAAATCCAGGAATAATTCTGGGATCCACAAAGCCAAGTTAGGCACCTCGGCTCCCTGCACAATGAATGGGGAGAGAGAGGTGCCAAAAAAATATGATTCACGAAAGCCAGCACGGTAGGCAGGGAGCTGCCTAAGATAACCAGAGGGGTGTATGCTAAGCCCCTCTGGCAGAGATAGGCACCGATGTCCAGCCTGCAGAGTGGCATTTATCTACAAAAAATGGGTACCTGCCTCCTGTAGTTAAAGAGAGTAGGCGCGTAAAGTGTTGCTTGTGGGAATGAGTTAGGCACCGAACTCACATGGTGGTGGCAGTACCCATCCCATAACTTTGAGCCCAGTGGTTAGAGCACTCACCTTGGAGGGAAGACCCAGATTCAATTCCCTCCTCTCTGCCAAAGAGGGAGAAAGAATTTTTACAGGAATCTCCCACCTCTCAGGAGGGTGCCCTAACCACTGGGCTGTCCCACTCTCTCTGGTTCAATGACTGTCTCACTGTGGATAAATACTTAGTCACTGGGCCAGAGAGAGAGTAGGAATGACTCTGTAGCCCAGTGGTTAAGGTCCAACTCCACGTCCAGTCCCCCTGCTCCAATCACTCTTTCATTATTTATCCACACTGGAACAGCTTCAAAAGGAGAGAGGCTGAGGGAGCCCCACATCAGAATACCCCACAGCTCAGTGGTTAGAGCACCCTCCTAAGAGACAAGGGACTCCTGTTCAAGTTCTTTGTCCCCCTCTGGCAGAGAACGGGGAATTGAACCTGGATCTCCCACATCCCAGGTGAGTGCTCTAATCAGTGGGCTAAAAGTTATAAGGTGGGTACCACTACCAGTGGAACCTGAACTAATAGGTGTCCTTTGAGCATATCTACTGAACCAGACCCCACAGAGGCTGCAGGTGGTTGAACACCTATCTTCTCCTGGTTTGTGAATCGCTCTGGGGCTTAGGCGGGAGACAGGCATTCAGATGCCTAGAGTGAAATAGCAGCGCACATACCCAGGAGCAGAAACACGGCTGCCTACAGTGTACGGCAGGTGTTTGGTGGATCGCAATGGAGCCAAAACTGGGATTTTGGCACCTAAGTCTGGGGTTTAGACACTCAAGTACCTTAGTGGATCCCACCCTATGTGACTAAAACATTCTTTCACCTACATATACTACTTAGAATGGTGCTATGAAAATTATAATTTTACAAAAGTATGTTGTTTTCATTTAACTTGATTTGATTGGAAAATATTATACCACAACGATAAAGGATTTTTAAATTAATACACTTAGTCTTCTTATTATTACCTATTTAAAAGCTAAATACAGATCTAAACCTGAAGTCAGAAAGAGAATTTATCCCTCAAATATAAACTAATCTACAAAACAACTTTAAAAAATTGACAGGTTTCAGAGTAGCAGCCATGTTAGTCTGTATCCACAAAAAGAACAGGAGTACTTGTGGCACCTTAGAGACTAACAAATTTATTAGAGCAGAAGCTTTCATGGGCGACAGCCCACTTCATTGGATGCATAGAATGGAATATATAGTAAGAAGATATATATACACACATACAGAGAAGGTGGAAGTTGCCATACAAACCGTAAGAGGCTAATTAATTAAAATAAGCTATTATCAGCAGGAGAAAAAAACTTTTGTAGTGATAATCAAGATGGCCCATTTAGACAGTTGACAAGAAGGTGTGAGGATACTTAACATGGGGAAATAGATTCAAAATGTGTAATGACCAGCCACTCCCAGGCTCTATTCAAACCCAAGTTAATGGTATTTAGTTTGCATACTAATTCAAGCTCAGCAGTTTCTCATTGGAGTCTGTTTTTGAAGCTTTTCTGTTGCAAAATTGCCACCCTTAAGTCTTTTACTGAGTGGCCAGAGAGGTTGAAGTGTTCTCCTACTGGTTTTTGAATGTTATGATTCCTGATGTCAGATTTGTGTCCATTTATTCTTTTGTGTAGAGACTGTCCAGTTTGGCCAATATACATGGCAGAGGGGCAATGCTGGCACATGATGGCATATATCACATTGGTAGATATGCAGGTGAATGAGCCCTTGATGGCGTGGCTAATGCGATTAGGTCCTATGATGGTGTCACTTGAATAAATATGTGGACAGAGCTGGCATCGGGCTTTGTTGCAAGGATAGGTTTTTGTTGTGGTGTGTGTGGTTGCTGGTGAGTATTTGCTTCAGGTTGGCGGGGGGGAGGGTATCTGTAAGCAAGGACTGGTCTGTCTCCCAAGATCTGTGAGAGTGAGGGATCATTTTTCAGGATAGGTTGTAGATCTCTGATGATGCGCTGGAGAGGTTTTAGTTGGGGGCTGAAGGTGACAGCTAGTGACGTTCTGTTATTTTCTTTGTTGGGCCTGTCCTATAGTAGGTGACTTCTGGGTACTCTTCTGGCTCTGTCAATCTGTTTTTTCAGTTCAGCAGGTGGGTACTGTAGTTTTAAGAATGCTTGATAGAGATCTTGTAGGTGTTTGTCTCTGTCTGAGGGATTGGAGCAAATGCGGTTGTATCTTATGCTCTAATACATTTGTTAGTCTCTAAGGTGCCACAAGTACTCCTGTTCTTTTTTTAAAAAAATGAAAAACTTCCTTTTACCACAATAGTCACATCCCTTTATTTACAAAAACACACACATTTCCCGGCATTCTCTCTCCCCCCATCCTCATTTAATTCTGCAACACAGCCAGTCACAGACAGGGGACAAACTAATATGGACTTGCTGATACAAAGACGTTCCCAAGCAATGTGCCCACCTATAGAATGGTCGTAAGATTCCAGAACAAGTTGTATACCTGTAAAACATTCCAGTTTTTTGGTCTTCTCAGGTTAAGCTTTTCAACAATTCAGAGAGCAGGCCACCCATCATGGTTTGAAATCAAATGATCTGCTCCACTCGCAATTCAACAGCCATCACTATATTATCATTTTCCAAGAATCTGTTATGGTTTTCAACAAATAATATAAGCAACTTAGGTAGTATTAAATATGCAGCAGACTGCACCCTATTTAGCAATCCCAGTACATATCTCCAGTAGAACAGAGTGCTCAACTCATGGGAAAAAATCATTCAAGATATGACCTTTATGTTGGGGATGTTATCCTGACCTCAGCTGGGGGTGGCAAAGATGACAATATAGGAACCTTTCTTATCTCTAACTACTGTGGCCCTATAGTAATTGTTAGTGAGCAACAAAATAACAGAGAGGCAGGAAATGATCACAGATAGTAATAAAAATAAAGAGCAATACACAGCTCTTTAGTAAGATATCTCAACCTACAGGTCCTCCTATAAAATTTGACTACATCAGCAAGTGACTATGGGTCTGAACCAAAGCCCACTGAAGTCAGTAGATCAAATGAAATATTCTCATTGACTTCAATTGGGCTCTGAATCAGGCTCCATGCAGACTTCATCTGTCTAAATGAGTGATGATTCTTAGAATACTTTGAAAATCTGCCTGTTGGTTACAAAAGAAGAGTGTTGCATGAATCTTACAGTGCAGAAAGGGAGAACAACAATAATCAGATGTCTTAAATACTGTTAAATATTACCAATTATAGAGATGTTTCACAATAGAAAGGGAGTGGTGTCATCTAATCCCATCCGAAGGGGGAAAAACACTATTTTATATTAAGTAGTTAGGTGTGTCTCAGTAACATTCAGTGACTCAGTCGATGAAACTAGAAATTATGTCAATATTCCAGACAGTTGGGAAAATAAAACAAGAAAAACACACAAAACTCCAGGCTGCAACCGGAAGCGAAAAACTTGATATAAAATACTTTGTTGATGTTTTTGAATTCATTCTGACTACATTGCCTTTCACCATCAAGATATTCCACAGCAATTTACAAAGCAATAGGAGATGCTCATAATGCAGAGACTGTGTAGAAAAACATGGCAGCCCCTATCACCTTGTGTGTGTGTGTATAATATCTATATATGCACACACATCAATACAAAAAAAAGCTACGTAAAAGAGAAAATGGGAGCTAAGATTGAGATATACAAGTACATGTGACACACAGAGCCCAGGAGTGTCTCTCCATTCCTTTCATATTTTTTCCACTAGCAGAATCATTTATGTAATCATGACTGTAAGTATAAACACATTTATGCTTCAGTCATGATTGTATAAAATTATGCACCAGTCCTTTTGATCTATTCAGCCTATTCATGCACACACAACTGTACCTCAATTCTTTTTTCAAAACACCAAATCAACCTCCTGCTCTGCCATCCCATGCACAGCTCATAAAAATCTTCCCTTGACCACTGTAAACAAAATGTTGTGGCTATTTTCAAAACATATCACCCAATTTTAGAGGAAGAACCTCTACAAAAAATTTACCGGCTTCTGTAGAATTCTTGTCAAGAAATGAGGAACCGGCACATGGAGCTTCGGCGCCACCTCCAGAAGAAAATGAGAGAAATGCAGTAAGAAATCCTTTCCTAACAACCTTTCCCATAACGTGGAAGCATAAAAAGCGGTATAAACCATTTACATAAATGTAGACACAGAGGGATACTGTATTATGACTGCACATTTATGGGATTAGAGGCATACTCATTTGCTTGAAACCGACTTTGTGAGTGATGTCACCAGTGCTCAAGTTGGACCAAGTCACACCACAGAGTCTTCATACTTTTTTTGAGGCTGCCATCTTGTTCTTTAGAAACTACACTTTCATTTAAAAACAAAAAATAAAAGTCTCCAGTGCTTACAGATGTTAAGAAATCCTTAAACATATGAACTAAGCATAACTGCTGCAGAGATGTCTGTCTGAGTTTGTAGAAAGCCTGAAACAACAATTCCAGGAGAAGTGAACTGCCCCATTCATCTCAAATGGGTTTTAGCTCAGAAGCTCTATCATGAGGTCTTAAATGTCCACACTGTTAACTATTACACTACTGATTACAGCATTTAAAAAAGGACAATCATATTATGAAGATTTCCATAGTCTACTGTGAGTAACATTTCAATTTGGTGCCACAAATGATGCTTGGGTGATCCCACCACATCTTGCTCCACCCTTCTGACCCGTGAAATCAAAAGTCCAGAGGAAAGGAGCTGAGCACAACAAGGCACCCACGCCTACATCTCAACCAGCAGCTCTGGTAGGAACTAAAAAGCCAGGTGGCCTTGTCCCGTGATTGCTGCTCCAGGCTCCCTCAGGCTCAGGCAGACAACACAGCACCAGTTACACCGAGATGACATGTTTCAGCCCTTTCTTCATAACCTAGGAAGACTGGAAATACTTTTTTTAAATTAAAGTTTAGGAGTGTGACTTCACCACATGCCTCTGGCAGCCAATGTCCAAGGCATGTGTCTATTGTGCATATGCCTTAATGCAATCCCAGACCAGGTTTTCCTTTACCCCACATAGAGGGAATCGCACCTGGAGAGCCCAGGAGAACATGCAAGATCAAATTTTGAACATCTGCACAATCTCTTGTGAATGGCATCTCCTTTTGGCATCCAAAGTAGGTGAACCTTGGGACAGTACCACTCCTTTTCCTCGCCCTCAGCTCAAGATCTGGATGCTACCCATCATTCATGAACAGTAAGGGCAAATACAGTATCTCACTGTGTGCAATTATATAAAGAGATTTTATACCACTCTGAGGCTTTTCATGCTTTCTAAATGATTTATTTCCACTGTACAAGTAGTTCAATATAGTAGAAAATATTCCATATAATCCAAAGGTTAATCAATCAAATGATAATCTTTATGTCTTGGAAACTCCTGACCACCATTTTAGTTACTTACAAGTGGCTGAAAATATTACGGAGTAGCTGTGATGCACTCACGCTGAAACTACCAAACTAAAAAAAAAAAAAGAAGAAGCTGATTCTGACTTTGCCTCATAAAGGTCACATAAAAAGGAATTTAACCTCAAACTGGCATGAACTGAACATCACATTAAGACCCTGATCATATGTTTATATCTAAGCATGTGAGTAATTCCACTGAAACCAATGGGACCCTACAGATGCTTAAAGTTAAGCAAATACATACTGTGTGTAGGACTAGGGCCTAAACAATTTTCATTTCATACCGATGAAAAATATGATAATACAACACCATTGGTTAAATATGTCATTTACCTGAGTAATTCCCAGTGAAGGGTAAATAGCCACACCTCTTAATTCTTTAACACTTCTCAATGTATTATCCAACTGAAATAAATTATAGCCAAAATGTCAAACCTAGATGACTGAAATTTGGCTCCTAAATCCATATTTAGGCACCTAAATAAAAGTTTAGCCTGAACATCCATGTATTTAGATGCCTATATGCAGATTTAGGAGTCAAACTTCAATAAACAGAGGGCAGAGCTTCAGCTAGTGTAAACTGCCTTCATTCCAATGGAGTGAAGACAATTTATACCAGCTCAATTTATACCCCAAATTTGAAAATGTTGACCAATATTTATAACATACTGTTAGGGGTTTAATCGTGGATACTTGTTTCTACAGCTATATTGACAACTACAAAAGCACACAGATTTTTATTATCTCTATCATGGTTCTGCAGACCTTCCAATTGCATCATATAAATATAAGAAGAAACTGAACAATGAAAACCAATATCCATGTTCATTCATTAGGGATGACCATTCGTAACCTACTCATAATTACATTTCAGTATGACACTGGTTTTTCCCAATTCCTGACAACAAAAATACTGTACACTCTTGCTCTTTACACATTTGTATGAATTACAACATGGGAAGTATAATTTTCACTTTGACTACAGTGTGTATGTTTTAAAAGTATGTAACAGATAACTTTAAAATATACACATCATTACAACTCACTATAAATGTCATCATATGTTGTACCTTAAAAGCTACCACCTAGTTTACTACACTGAGTCTTAATACAAGTCAAAGGATGTGTCAATTTTAAGCTTCTTTCTAGTTCTAAAAGTCAAGTCTTGGAATATTAGTGTAATTTACATTTTAATGCCCAGAAATCACATGTTGGGTCATCCTATCAAACTTTACTGGAGATCTATATCACTGATCCTTTTAAATGGCTACTTTGCAGCATTCAACGGAATAAGTTACATGCTGATAATAAACTTAGGTGTGATTTCAGGAGACCGATTCATAAGTTAGTTAAAGCAGACGGAGAAAATCCTAAATCAAACTGTGTAAAGAAAATGGTGAGAGCATACCTCTAGAAATACTAACATTCACTCTCATTCTATCACAAGTGCGCTCATCCATAACTTTTGAAAGTATTTTTCACAATTCACATATGTATTCACCATTTATGAAACGGTTTGGACTAAATGATCAATGAAGATTCCAAACAGTTTAGGTATGTGATGTTCTCACACAGATTGGAACTCATTAGCCAAATCATTGTACATAGCAATACACCAATACATTTTAAAAGGGACACTGTCAAAGTTGGTAGCCCCAAAATTTGACCTACCTTTTTGCTGTTTTTCCTTACATATATCTGCAAAGACTGTGTAGTTCTCTTGTGTTCTTTCCAAAACAAATTTTTCAGTGCTCCTTAAAAAAGTAAATAAATGCTAACAGCTCAATACCAATCTGAGCAAACTTTCAATAGCAAAACAGTGTATGAATGCAATGGAGGGAAAGTGTTTTGGTAAAGAACAAGATTTCAGCTTAAAGTTTCCAATGGATTATCATAGTGATATTTTAACATTTTGAAAAATACATTGTCAGTGTGTCCTTTAAAATGTTGGTTTTCCTTTAGTGACCATAAAGCTTTTGTTTTGTTTTTTAAACAGTTGATAAAATGGGCAAAAAGCGATTGGAACCTCCATGACTTATTAAAACCAACATCCATAAGAATCCAAAATTGCTTTTTGTGGTTTCTTTATGTCATGTAAATTCCATCAGCTGGCATTATTTTGCTAATAAGTAGGTTTTGTGCATATAATTTAAATACCATTGGAAATTCAATGAAAAGATCAGACTGGTTAACCATTTTCTGATCCTTTTACTACTTTGCACAGAAGCAACAAAAAAGAGAATTGAGAAGATCTATTTTGCAACGTTTGATGATGATGTTGCAGGCAATTATACTGAAGTATGACTCTCAAACAGGAATTGCCTAAAGAGAGCTGTGGGAATTCTCCCACTCCGACCTCCCTTCCTTAAACCCTGATTCAATTGAAGCCTTTAAGTATGTACTAAGCAATAGGAGTTCAGCACATGCTTAAGCGCTCTCTTGAATCAGAGGCCCTGGAACAACATTTGACAATTTAAAAATTACATTTTCTTCTAGCCTAAATAAAAATATAAATACTCCAAAAAAAGGTCTTAAAGGAGTCAGAGAAAATTCAACATTCATTTATGTCTAAAAAGAAGACTAATATAAGACTGTGCCAACCTATTTAGTTTCTCAGTCTCATACACAGTAAAAAAAAAAAAAAAAAAAAAATGCAGTAATCAACCCCATCGGGATTGAGATGATCATAGGAAGTGCCTGGCAAGGTCATTCTCTTTCCTTTGCCTTCATGATTTTTTTTTCTGCCAAAAAATAGATCCATCAGAACAAAATGGATAAATATTATCCAATTTTCATTTCAGAACAAGGACTTTCTCTGCTCTTGCCTACTTTACAGCACATTATTATTATTCAGTTAATGTCAACAAACTGATCCAATTAGACAGCAGTATCAGACAGCTGACCATTCATTTGCATCTGTTGGTCAGCCAGAGCTACTATCTGTTGCAGACAAGGTAGTGTCCTATTGTTATGAAACATTTATCAACTTTAGGGTTTAGGTTAAATAATCTTGTTTCTAGTAACAATAGACTGAAGTCTGGTGAACAAGAAGAGATGCACATTTTTCTAATAAAAATGTCCAGTTAGATGCATTAGTGTAGAGTGCACACATATACAAAAGCACATGCTTCTTTGTTTTCCACTAGCCCAAAAATGAGGAAGTGGTCATACATTTAGGAGAAGTCCTTCCAGTACAACCAGTAAGATAGTGCTGAAGTAAAACAAACACATTTTATGTGCTTAGGATTCTGTTTTTCCCCTGGCATCATCGTGCCTAACACATCCATCACATGCAGGTATTGTAACTATGGGGATCCTCTTTTAATTGTTCAGTTAAGCGATTTTCATTTCTCATATCAGCAGGTTTAATTTCTCAATACAGTCATGGAAATGGTAAACAATGCTTAGGATCACTCCTATTTTAAGACCCTACTGAGGGGCCCAATCCAACTCCCAGGGGCAGCGGCAGCTAACACCCACCAAAATGGAAATATTGTGGGGTCTGAGCTACGTTTCCACCCTGGCCCCCACGTTTCATTCATAAGCAAGTTGTTTCATGCACTCAGGCAAGGCGGGAGTGAGACTCAGAGGGGCTGGAGTGGCTGTAGCAACATCCAAGATCAGGCCTAGGAGCCTCAGCTCCCCCCAATTCCCTTGAGGGTGCCCCATATTACATTTTCTCATGCAGAGCATCACCTCACACTCCCCTTACTACTCCTAACACCACAACTCCCCCTGCAGGGCACCTACCCTGCTCCCCTTCCTAGCCTTAACATACAGGACTTCCCCCACTCTACAAGCAGGACATCTACCCTGACTTACATAGACATCTGACTTCTTCCCGCTCTCCCTGACTCTCCCCGCTTCCCATGCCTAGTTTGGCGCTTCGTATATTTAGGTTTTACTATGCATCTCCACCCACCCAATCCCCATTCAAAGCAAGCTTCCACCGCCTCTGAATCGAAATACTTGCAGTGATTTCAATGGGTGCAGGATCAGGTCCTGATAGAGAAGCACTGTCTCATTGGCTTGCAACGAACTGAAGCACATGCTTAAAGTTAAGCACATGCATAACTGTGTGTCTGGATCAGGTAAGGTGACCAGATGGCAAATGTGGTAAATCGGGACAGGGGGTGGGGGGTAATAGGTGCCTATATAAGAAAAAGCCCCAAATATCGGGACTGTCCCTATAAAATCAGGACATCTGGTCACCCTAGAATCAGGGCCAGAGTGCTCAGTGCCATGCAGAATCAAGCCCATTGTCCTTAAATTTGATTTTTCTTTTTTAGTTGAGAAAGACCCTTGAAGTTCGTTTGGCAGCATTTTCCCCTTGTTTCCCCACTCACAGCGCCCTTGTATTTATGCCTTTATATATTTTGCAACACAAATAGTTTTAACTTAAATGTTAAAAAACCAATTCCCTTGAGGGTCCCCATATTACATTTTCTCTAGCATATTTTTAACTATACTCTTGCTGGGGCTACCGAAATTTGCCTTAAAAGCGAAGGAGATTTTGTCTTAAAATACCTGAGCACATTACATCACTTGATAAACTTATTTGTTCTAATGATCATTGGAAAAGTTCTTGCAATATTATGGTTGACTGACAGTAACACCATCATTAAGGTTCAGATATTCTTGTGGCAGCAAATAAAAGACAGTTACCTTTTCCATAACTGGTGTTCTTCGAGATGTGTTGCTCATGTCTTTTCCACATTTGGTGTGCGTGCTCGCCACGTGTACCGGTGCTGGAAGTTTTTCCCCTAGCAGTACCCCCCTGGAGCAGCGCCTGCCCACCCTCAGTTCCTTCTTGCCAGACAACTTTGACAGAGGGGAAGGATGGTGGGATGTGGAATAGACATGAGCAACACATCTCGAAGAACACCAGTTATGGAAAAGGTAACTGTCTTTTCTTCTTCGAGTGATTGCTCATGTGTATTCCACAATAGGTGATTCCAAGCTACATTTGTTGGAGGTGGGTAGCAGCTCACGAGTTCTTGGGACAGAGTACCGCTCTGCTGAACCCAGCATCATCCCTGGCCTGGGAGATGATTGCATAGTGCAAGGTGAACATGTGAACCGAAGACCACGTGGCAGCCCTACAAATGTCCTGGATGGGGACATGGGCCACGAAGGCAGCCAACGAGGCCTGCGCCCGAGTCAAGTGTGCCCTCACAATGGGTGGCGGGGCCAGCTCATAACAGGAACGGATGCACAAAGTGATCCGCTTAGAAAGCCGCTGAGTGGAAATCGGCTGACCTTTCGCACACTCAGCCAAGGTGACGAACAGTTGCCAAGACTTTCTGAACAGCTTGGTCCGCTCGAGGTAGAAAGCCAGAGCTCACTTCACGTCGAGCGTGTAGAGACAGCGTTCCTCACTAGTCACGTGAAGCTTGCGACAGAGGACTGGCAGAAAAACGTCCTGCCATGGCGGAGCTACCACCAACCCAGAGAGGGTCCTGTACCAGTGCTGCCTGGGCCACACCAGGGCAACGAGGAGGACCCTGGCTTTGTCTGTCTTTATCTTCTCCAGGGCCCTGCTGATCAGAGGGAACGGGGGAAAGGCACAGAGGAGCTGGCCTGACCAGGACAGGGTAAAGGCATCGGAGATGGTGCCCCTCCCTAGGCCCCACCCCTGGAGCAGAACCAGCATTATCGTCAGTTCTGCCGGGTCGCAAATAAGTCCACCTGGGGAGTACCCCACCTTCGGAAGAGCTGGTGAGCCACTTCCGGGTGTAGAGACCACTCGTGCTGAGAGGAAAAATCCCTGCTTATGCGATCCACCCTCACATTCCGCATGCCCAACAGGTGGAAGGCTTTTAGCTAGATGTCATGGGCTATACAGAAGTCCCACAGACTGAGGGCTTCATGGGAGAGGGCAGAGGATTGGGCCCCGCCTTGCCTGTTGATATAGAACATCGAGGCCATGTTGTCCGTGAGGACCCTGACTACATGCCCTCCAGGTGCAAGCGGAAGGCCATACATGCCAGTTACATCACCCTGAGTTCCTTGACATTTATATGAAGGGGTAGGTCTTGTAGAGACCGCAGGTCTTGGATCCGAAAGTTCCCCACATGGGCCCCCCAACCCAGGTCCGAAGCGTCCCTGTACCTGAACGGGACCCCTTGGAGCATGTTGTTTGGGGCAGACCACCATCGCAGGGAGGTGATCACCGAGTTCAGCACAGTGAGGACTTTGTCCATTCTGTCCGTGGCCTGGGATAACTGCGAGGCCAGCCAGAGCTGGAGGGGCCTCATTCTGAGTCTGGCGTGATGGACCACATATGTGCACGCAGACATGTGATCCAGCAGTTGCATGCAAGCCCTGGCTGTCGTCAGCAGGAACCTTGTAACCGAGTCAATGAGCGCTTTCAGGGTCTCAAACCTGTCTGGTGGGAGAGGGGCCCTGGCCAACATTGCGTCCAGTAGTGCCCCGATAAACTCTATGCGTTGGACTGGGACTAACGTGGACTTCACGTTGTTTATCAACAGGCCCAGGGTAGTACATGTGGACAGGAGGAGCACCACATGATCCCCCCCCACAACCGGGAGGTGCCTTTGACTAGCCAGTCATCCAGATATGGGAATATCTGGACCCCCTGGCGTCTGAGGTAGGGCACTACCACCGCCATACACTTTGTAAAGACCCTGAGGGCAGTGGACAGACCAAACGGGAGGACCGTGAATTGGTAGTGAATCTGGGCTCACCATGAAACGGAGAAAGTGTCTGTGCCCCTCGAATATGTGGATGTGGATGCGTCCTGTAGATCGAAGGCAGCGTACCAGTCCCTGGGATCCAGGGAGGGGATGATGGAGGCCAGGGAAACCATGCAGTGGTTCAGGCCTTGCAGGTCCATGATGGGCCTGAGCCCCCCTTTGGCCTTCAGGATAAGGAAATACTGGGAGTAATACCCCTTGCCCAGAAACTCCTTGGGCACCGCCTCTATAGCTCCCAGATCCAGGAGCCGCCCCACCTCCTGCTCGAGCTGAGCCTTGAGAGAGGGGTCCCCCAGGAGGGACAGGGGCAGAGGGCGGTTGGGTGGGGAGGAGGTAAACCGAATGGTGTAACCTCGGGAGATGGGGCTGAGGACCCATCGGTCCGAGGTGAGCCGCGACCATTCCAGGAGGAAAGAACACAACCGATTGGAGAAAGGAAGCTTTATTGGGGGTAGGTCCCTGATGAGAACTGGCGGGGTACCCCCAAGCGTATCGTCAAAAACGCCTTTTGCCCATCTGATTGACCTTAGAAGACCCAGGCTCGGGGGCAGGCCAGTATTGCTGTTGCGGGCGCTTTCTATAGTCCCACTGCTTTTTGTTGGCAGCCTTGTACTTTGGGAGGGCAGCCTGGGCGGGAGCCTGCTATAGCTTGAACTTGGGTTTTGCCTGAGGAGGGACACAGAGGCCCAAGGTCTGGAGGGTCGTGCGGGAGTCTTTCATGCCATGCAGCCTTTGTCTGTTTCCTCAGCAAACAGAGCCTTCCAGTCGAAAGGGAGATCCTGCATAGACAACTGCGCGTCGTTGGAGAGCCCAGAGAGCAGAAGCCATGATGCCCATCTCATGGAAACAGCTGAGGCCATGGACCGTGCGGCCGTGTCCGCTGCATCCGAAGCGGCCTGCAGGGATGCCCTTGCGGCTGCGGCCCCTTCCTCCATGAACACCTTAAACTCCTTATCACGCTCCCGGAGGGAGTCCTCAAACTTGGAGAGGGATTCCCAGAGATTAAACTCATAGGAATCCAGGAGAGCCTGACAGTTTGCTACTCGTAGCTGAAAGCTTGACGACAAATAAACTTTTCTCCCGAAAGCATCCAGCCTCTGAGAGTCTTTGTTCTTGGGGGTCGGGGCTGGTTTCCCCTGCTGATCCCTGTGGTTGACCGACTCACCCACCAAGGAGTTGGGCACTGGGTGGGTATACAGATACTCATGTCCCTTCAGGGGTACAAAGTACTTGCACTCCTCCTTTTTAGAGATGGGAGCCAACGAGGAGGGTGTTTGCCACAGGGCATTTGAAATTCTTGCCACCCCTTCATGAAGTGGGAAGGCCACCCTGCCCAGTGCTGAAGGGGAAAGATCATTGAACAGGGAGTCTGAGGGCTCTTCCATCTCCTCAGCCTGGAGATGGAGGCTTGCTGCCACCCTTTTTAGGAGGTCTTGGTGGCCCCGGTAGTCCTCCTGCGGGACGGAGGGGGGCAGGGTCACAATCAGCTCCTCCAGACGGGGCCAGGCCGGTGCGGTGCTTTGGGTGTCGTCCAGCACTGGAGGATCCATCACCTAGTCAGACTCCAGGCACGGTACTGAGTGAGCCTTTTTTCTGGCAGTCTAAAGATGGATGCCAACGGTGCTTCCGAGGCCCCGGCCATCGAGTGAGCTCCCACCAGGGGCTGCACCAGAGGCCACGGTGCCCACTGGTACCACTGGGCCGGCCACGACGCTTGGTGCCATTACGCTTGCTGAGGCACCGGCGGGGCCAGCTGTTCGGGCTAGCTAGCTTGGCCTGTACATGGGCGGCGGTGAGGGGAGGCCAGGCTGGCGTATAATCCGCTGCTGCCTCTGGACTGGGAGTATCAGCGGTGCCGGGATCTACGTTGGCCACGGGACCGCACCGACGGTAGTAGCTGCTCTGCGAACAGCCTCGACAGGTGTACCCACGTCGGCAATCGGGGCTACAGTGCCTTGGGGGAGACTTGGAACGGGAGTCCAAGCAGGAACGGCGTCGACAATCATGCTGCAACCGACTGCGGTATCTCCTGCAAGACTAGGACCGTTGGCGATGTCCACCACATCCCCTCGATATTCACTTCACGAAGACGAGCGGTGCCAGGAGTCATGGTCGGATGGCACCCATCCGGACAGTCTTGCAGGCATCAAGGGCGATCTACATGGACTGAGCCCTGAACAGTCGCTGGGCAGTGAGTGGTGTCGGGAACATTCGCTCGATCGAGACCAGTACCGGGCCGGTGGTGACTGCGGTGATCCCAGCAGCGGCTTGCCTCTGGAACATGGGGCCGACATCGGCGGAGCTCCGACACAGGCATGGACACGACGTCTCTGGCTGCCTGGAGGGCTTTGGACGTAGATGGCATCTGGACATCCGGAGAGGCCTGCTCCAGCGCCAACTCCATCAGGATGGCCCGGAGCCTAATGTCCCTTTCTTTTTTAGTCCGGAGCTTGAAAGACTTGCACTTTGCACCTTTCGCTGACATGGGTTTCTCCCAAGCAGCAAAGACAATCCGCGTGTGGGTCGCTCCTTGGCATGCCCCGGCCCGGGCTCAATGACTAACTAAACTAACTGAATTACCTAACCGACTACGGGTAGTACTGAACAAACGAAGAGTTCTGGGAACGAGCTGCAGCAAAGCTGGAGCTGAGCAGTTCCGATGCACCTTCACTGGCGGCAAGAAGGAACTGAGGGTGGGGGGAGCGCAGCCCCCCTTATACTGCGCCAGGCAGGTGCCGCTCCAGGGGTCGCGGGGGGGCGCTCCCCCCTACAGGTACTGCTAGGGGAAAAACTTCCGGCACCGGTGCATGTGGCGAGCACGCACACATATTGTGGAATACACATGAGCAATCACTCAAAGAAGAACTTGCAATCAGCTTTGAGGAAATATGAATTTGTAACATAAAAATGGTAAATAACAAACCAAAACTTGCCAAGCCAGCATAAAGTAGGGGGAAAAAGAGCTCTATATTATAGTAACCCATGAAAAGAGACATAGCAAGATATAGCACAGTGTTAGTCCTAATATCTCTCAGGTTCTTGTTCAGGTTTTCTTATTTGCCAGAGAAATACCACTCCAATCACAAATTCTAGTTTTCAAATTCTAACACACCAACAAGTGAAAAGTATGTCACAGCAGCACAAACATGTTCTGTCCCTGCATGTGGTTTTGATCCTCCCTTCATTTGAGCAAAAACAAATCAGAAAGACAATGTAACTTATAAAAGATGAGACTTATTTGGCAGGTAGATTAGTTGGCAGAGATGCCAGATGATCCTGTCAGAATACCAAGGACCTGTAACAATACATAAGTTACCCCAAATACTACAAAAATGTCTATCTACACAGTCAGTTTATAAAACAGCTTAAATCAAACTCATTTTCACTTCCAGAGGGAAAATAAACTAACCACCTTCTTTCCAGAAATCATCTGAGAAATGTCCAGGATCACAGTAACAGGCATAGAATTATACACAGTGAGCCAAATTAACTCACTAGAGTAAACATGTGTGATGTCATTGACGTTAATCAAGTTGTACCACTTACATCATGAGTGATTTTGGCTCAGTATTTTAATGCCACACTAGTTTTGTTAGACTCTCTTTTACAACCCATCTCAAAGAAAGGCTTCTGCTGGGTACAAAGACATCAGAAAATGCCTACTTGCCGTCTATCCTTTTCAAGAAGGATTCAATATTTAAATGATGACAGTCTTTTTCGAATAAAAAACAGATACAATTTTTTAAAAGTTTCATAATTAAAATGGTCCAATTTTGAATACAGTTTCTGTTAACAACATAATGTGGTCCTAAAAAAGGAAAAACAACAATACATAATATAACTACTGGCTCCAAATAAATACATATCATTAAATAATACTTCTTTGCCTGTGTATGGAGTTGAAAGAAAATGAGATTCAATTCAGAAACACAGTGTTCATACTTTCTTACACATCGTCACTGACATTTTTTCCTCCACCATTTTTTGGTTAAAGTTATTGGCTATTGGTTATTGGAGTGTGTTGGGGAAGGGGGGAACGGACGGACACACACAGGACTTGAACATTTAAACAATTAAAGGAAAATCTTAAGTGATAATAGTTTATTTTTGGCATACTTTGTATTTAGACTATTTCCAAGTTAGTAGTAGTATATTAAAACTATAAATAAGTAAACTGGCTATTAGTATACTATAATATCAAAAAGTGGCAAAGTAATTTATGTATAATTTTAGAAACTAGAAGTTCAGTAATCGTTTCAATTGATTATCACGCAGAAACCAGACTATTCCATGCCATATGAGACCTACCTTTTTATCGTATACATCTTGCCAGTTTACTCCAACAAAGAAACTATGCCGCATAATTTCTTTTGCATCATCTGGGCCTCCACCAAGGCTAAGGAGAGAAAAAAAGATTACACATTATACAAATGTTGTTCCTAAAATGAGACTCATTTATCATAATTGTTGGGAGATTAGCAGTTTGGTCATGAATATTTAGATACAATTCTGTCCCTTTTCAGTAGGAAATGCTACATTCAGGTGACCACGACAATAGAGCTCATAATAAAGATATTTGACACAGTGCTCCATTTGACAGATAGGCTATTCAGTTATTCCCACTGAATTGTTCATTACTGTATATGTCAAGCTTCATCCACAAATCACCAACTCTATAACTGAGCTTACTTTAGTTTTAATGAAAGGCCAAGGAGTCTGACAGTATTGAAAAAAAAAAAATCACTATACAAATTTACAGGGGAAGTGTGAGGCACCAAAATGAATCAACAACAATTCATGCATTATTTATGTATTTTTATACAGTGCCCATTGCTGTAGCATCAGGATTTTGTAACCATTAACTATTTACCATAAAATAGTCAGAATATGAGATAATTAAGCATAAATTAATACATCGTAGCCTGAGGAGGTTATTTAAAGGCTGCTCTAAATATCCACACCACTCATTGTGGCCTGAAGCTTGCCAAACCCAGACTCTGGCAAACCATCAGGAGTGAGTTCCACGAGTAGAGCCCTCAAATAAGAATGCCTAGCCAATGGTCTAAAACAATGACACCATGGGAGCCACCAACAAAAGCAAACCACCTGATCTGAACTGAGGCAATGTGATTGTGAGGCAATGGGACATGCCCTCCTTACTCTGGCTGAGAGGAGACTGGCTCCTAGACCATCAGAAACTTAAAGGACAGTAAGTGATATCTTGATTTTCATCTAAAGGTAAACAGATAGCCAATGCAGACTACAGAAGACCCATGTAATATACTCATAATGAGTCTACTAGGTAAGTCTGTACAAGTTGAAATCCAACTTCTCTTCAAAAGTTACTCCAAGTGGAGCTCATTGCAGTATTCTGGTCTGGAGACCAGGCAAGGATCAATGTGGTGAGATTCACATCCAACTACCACTGCTCTCTGAAGTTCTAGACATAGTAAAGTATTGGCTCAAATATAGCCTCAGGACTGTGGACCAGAATGGCAAAGGGCTAGCATACACTCCAAAAGAGAGGATGCAGAAAGGGAAAGGTAATAATAATTGTTCATTATTTGTCCCCATATCCTCAAATATAGAGAAATGGTGGCCAAACAGGGGACTTTGAATTATACAGCATACTAACTATAATTTCTTTTTGAGAAAATCACCTGTCAGTCAAAGAACAAGCATAATATGTTACGCTCTCTAAATTATGAGTACACAAGATTGATACAGTAGAACATCAGAGTTACGAACACCTCGGGAATAGCGGTTGTTCGTAACTGAACAAAATGTTATGGTTCTTCTTTCAGAAGTTTTCAATTGAACATTGACTTAATGCAGCTTTGAAATTTTACTAAGCAGAAGAAAAATGCTGGTTTTAATCATCTTAATTTAAATGAAACAAGCACAGAAACAGTTTTCTTACCTTGCCAATCTTTTTTTTAAACTTTCCCCCTTGTTTTAGTAATTTACATTTAACACTGTACTGTACTTGCTTTTTTTATTTGTGTCTGCTGCTGCTGATTGCATACTTCTGGTTTCAAATGAGGTGTGTGGTTGACTGGTCAGTTCGTAACTCTGGTATTCACAACTGTCAAGTTCTACTGTAAATCATGCCAAAATGAGCTGGATCCAAACAACCATTTTTAGTAGTGGTCTGTCTCTGTTCTATACTGACAGCACAGCAGACAAGTAGTTAGAATGTATAGTCAAGTGACTGATATACAGGTGTTAGATGGAAAACAAATGGTTATGTTTCTTTGAGAATTTGAAAATTCTGTCTCTGCATTACGCACAGGAAGAGACAGCAAGAAACATGAATTAGTGAAAATTTCACAGTGAGGCATATAACCAACCGGTGCCTCTTATATCCACTAATACATGTATTCTTCAGCACAGAGAAGACACATTAAGGCAGTCCTGTCCCACTCCTCCCTAGTCCCTCAGATGAGACAAGAAAAGGTTCTTGAGACATGTACTATAGAGCAGAGGTTCTCAAACAGTGGTCTGTGAGCTCCATTCAGGTGGTCTATGGATAGTTCCCTCTAAGGTGCACACCTGGGTGGCCGCACATGAGAGAATGAAAGGCCACCCACCTAATTAATGGAGCCATGCAGTGAGAAGAGGAGGTAGGAGGAATTTGGGACATGCAGGGCTGTGGTGGCCAGGGAAAGAGATGACTTTCCCCAGCTCCAGGGCTGCGGCTGCCGGGGAGAGATGGCCCTCTTTCCCCGCCTCAGCTCTGTGGTGGGAGAGAGACCCCCCCTGCTTCCCAGCTCAGCTCTGTGGCTGACGCAGAAGGGGAGAGAGGGCACATCCATTGCATTAGAAACATAAAAGACTACTGATATTAAAATATGAGCTGTGTGTTTTTATCTGTAGAACAAAAAACGTTAATTATTATTAAGGTTTTTTTTTATATATAGTGCTTTTATCCAAAGTGCTTTACAATATTTAACTAACGGTACAAACAACATTTGGAAAGATCATTAAGTGGTCCGCCGAGACCCTCAGCAATTTTCAAGTGGTCCATGAAAAAAAAAGTTTGAGAACCACTGCTATAAAGTGTGCACTTTATATGCATCCAACAAGAGGACAATAGAGTTCAATTCTATCTTAGTATTATAATGACATCTCAAACCAGACTAGTGGGGATTGAGAAATACATCTGGAAGTGTTCCAACACCATTTTCTCAATAACCCTCCCCAAAAAGAGACGTGTCAATAACTGGCGAGATTGTTTACATCAAAAGACTATGTAGAACAAAGGCTAAACCAGATTTTACGTAAAAATTCAAAATATTTTTTTTTATTTTATCCAAACCTATTCAACTAACTAGCAATCAGTAAACCCAACTCATTGTCAAACCAATCTCGGTTCCATTAAGAGTTTTCGATTTAAAAAGGGCTGGGTGATTATCAGGTCACTTCCTAGTGGACAAAAATCCCTTCATAAAAATGACACTGTTACTAGTCTTGTTTTGTTTGGATTCATTGAGGACTGAACTATTCTCTCATTCCCAGAAGTAGTCATTCTAAGTCTAAACTGAGGCACAAAGATAGGGCAAATCTATGAATCTGGACCCTCCACCTCAAGGGGACACAAAGATAGTGAAGTATTCACTCCACAGATATGTCTACATTGCAGTAAAAAACCCATGGCTAGCCCAGATTAGATTACTTGGAATAACAAGGCTTGGGCTGTGAGGCTAAAAAACTGCAGTATAGAGGTTTGGGTTTTTGCTGAAGGCAAACATCTGAGACCCTTCAAGGAGGGAGGGTCTCAAAGCCCAGACTCCAGCCCAAGCCGAATGTCTACACTGCGATTTTATAGTCCTACAGCCCAAGCCCAAGTCAGCTGACCCCGGCCAGCTGCGGCTCTGCCATAGGTCTTTTATCGTAGTGTAGTCGTACCCCATGAGACCAGTGCCAATCAAGGTCCAGTGTCCTTGAACGATAGTTGAAGAGAAGCCTACACTTTCACTGCCTTTTTTTTTTTTAAATAGATAAATTCAGTTTTCAGCATGTCAGCAGTCTACCAACTTTCGTGAGGAAGGGAATGTTCCTTCCCTCCCAGCAGTATATTCTCTCTGTCTCCTTCCTCTGAAGTACTGGAGATGGCCACAGCTGGAGATTGGATAGAGGATGGAATGAGCCTATGCTCTGAGGTGGTTTTGAGAATTCTCTCTCCCAGGTACTTGGCTGCTGAGTTTTGCTTTCATGCTCAGGGTCTAACCGATTATCATATTCAGAGTTGGGAAGGAATTTCCTCTGGGTCAGATTGGCAGGGACCTTGGGAGCTTTTCGCCTACTTCTGCATGGGGCACAAATCGCTTGCTAGGATTATGTCACTTACACTGAGGGGCCTCAGGCATTAGTGCACCTCGGTCCCTCCAGCTCTTTACCTGTGGCACACAGTATTTTAGTTTCCTGAGGGCTGCAACACTTTGGTCTAATTCTGATTGTTGGGCTTGGTGTGGAGGTGGCTGAGTGATGTTTAGTGGCCTGTTATATACCAGAGGTCAGACTGGATGATCTGGTGGTCCCTTTTGGCCTTGAACTCTTATAATTCTATAATAACTAAAGATAAGAAAATAATCAAGAATAAAAAGGACAAATGTTAAACCTTAGTAAGGAAGGTGGTATAAACAGGCAGTGTGTTTCATCAGATGGATTAGACAATAAAATAAAAAGCCCAGAGCAGTCTTTCAAACCATCTGTGTTTCTCTTTAAGGCTTATTATTTCAGTGTGCTCAAAGAGCAACAATTCCCACAAACAAAACAGACTGGTCTTATATTGCCAGAAATTGAAACAGAAAAATCCAAGCCTGGACCATCACCTTAGCCACTGGGGCATGGAGTCCTCCTTATTCCAACACATCATTCCCTTTTTGTTTCCCAAGCAATTATTCAGAGTTTCCTGCCTCTCTACTAAGGAACCTGACTGGCCTGCAGTCACCAGCCTGGCCTCTCAATATCTTTTGCGATCATCTGTGCAAGGAGAAGCCAAGCTGCAGTTAACCCTCTCCCTGTGTGTCAGTGGCTACCATCCACACCCCAAACAAAGTTGGTTGGTAAATATGGCTCTATCATAAATACTACTATCTGCAAAGAAGAATTACAGGGAACTATTTTTTTCCAACTCTAAAAGTTAGTATTTTTGAAAGAACACCATGCTTGGAGATTAAAAAGCATCATATGTTGCTATACAAACAAATATTTATTTTAGTCCAAGACGATATTCTCTATACTGAATTAAACATTACTTTAATTTACTGAATTAAATATTTATTTAAAAATAAGAGACAAAAATAAGGAGATATCCACCCAGCTACCATACAGCCTCACTCTGCAATCAATTCAAATTAAAGATATCTATGCATAACTGCTATATTTTCATTTTTTCACATTACCAACCACATAAAGGATTCACATTAAAACAACTGAAATCTAGGTATGTATACTTAACACACACAACCTGGAAACAGATTTTTTTTTTTTTTTAAAATATTGAGCACCTTAACCTGGATTAACTACTCCAGGCGGTAATGTTTCACAAATTTACAGAGAAAACACTAGGTTACCCTGCATGCTACTTGGAATTGAATACATTCTGCTACCGCCACATACATGTCTCAAATCAAACACACCTTACTATGACCTAGAGTTCATACTACCAAGAGATATAAAGCAGAGATATTTTCACATGTTCCCTCAGACATACTTATCTAAGGTGTTAATGATGAAAAAAGGTTTAAAAAAAAGTGTGGAGTGAAGAATTTTTCTTTTTAATCTCCACAGAAAATTCAAGGGTCTTTTTCAAATCTTGCCCACATCAGCAACTGGAAGAATGCTTAAGCTATCAAAGTAGCCCTCCATTAACATTTCAGACATAGGCGTCACATAATTATGACTTTGGCTGTTTATTTGGCTCTACTCTTTTTATTGTATTTGTATCTATTGTTTTCTTCTAAGTAGAACAAGGTCTCTCCAATTCCCTTCCATGACTGCAATAAGCTAAAACTGTCCCTACCACTTGGATAACATAACGGTATTAGTATTTCGCCTGGGCCTTTAGTTTAAAAATTCCTTCTGGTTATTCTGCTGCTGTATCCTTTATAAATCTTTGCGCACTAGCTGAAACTTCAGATTTGATTCTGTGTCTTGAATTTCTTTTGTTATTAAATTTAGAAAGGGGTGGGAGCAAATGAGTAAGAATTAATTTAATATGTGTGTGATAAATTATCAGCAGATAATTGACAAATTAAAATGCAATCATCCTCCAATCCAAACTGGATTTTCTTTTGCTTTGGGCAAGGCTAACAATAGTGTAAACCTATCCACACAAGCCTTAAGAGCTCAAAATGATAACCTCAAGTAGATCCCACACATGGCTATCCTGAGGCAAAATAAATACTTCTGAACTCTAACCTATTTTTTTCTAGGTCAGTCCATTACTCATTCGTATGATCACCATTAACAATAAATTAAAGATATTTCCCTTTCCATTCTATTTTTACGCTGCTCAAGTATTAATATAGAGTCTTCCTTTGTGGCTTCTTTTAACTAAATGTACTAACTACATTTCCAAACCTCTCCAAATAAGACATGTTCCCCAATCCCTTATCCCTTGTTTTGTGTTTCTTTGGGGGTACCTACGATTTATCAAAGTTGTATCTTTTATATGCGCACACACATAAATAAAGAGCTCAAAACAGTATACACATGAGCACTACTTTATGGTGGGGCAGATTAATGTTTAAGAATTTTGCACTACCAAGTGCACCCATCTGTCTTGCACATGAGGGAAAAAAAAAATCTATCTTTATCCGAATTCGTGTTACCACAAGCTGTTCCTCTGAGCCCCCGCCCTTACTTGCTGCGCCCCTCTGCCCCAGCTCGCCTCCGCCTCCTCCCACGAGCACGCCACAGCTCCGCTTCTCCCCCTCCCAGGCTGTGGAGCTGCGGCGCACTTGTGGGAGGAGGCAGAGCGGAGGTGAGCTGGGGAGGTGGGGCGCAGAGGAACCGCTCCCGGCCCCAGCTCACCTCCACTCTGCCTTCGCCTCCTCCCCTGAGCACGCCGCCGCTGCTCCGCTTCTCCTCCTATCCCCACGCTCCTGCACCAAACAGCTGATTGGTGTGGCAAGCCTGGAAGGGAGGGAGAAGCGGAGCGGTGGCGCACTCATGGGAGGAGGCGGAGACGGAGGCAGAGCGGAGGTGAGCTGCGGCAGGGAGCGGTTCCTCTCCCTACCCAGATATAACGCGGTCCTCGGGAACCAAAAAATCTTACCGTCTTATAGGTGAGACCGCGTTATATTGAGGTAGAGGTGTAGTAACAGCTAATTAATACATATGTATACTTTTATACATAATTTATTATTATACAAGTGAAGTTGGGATTATATTTTCCAATGTGCATTACCTTATACTAATCAATGTTGAATTTCATCTGCTATTTTGTTCCCCAGTTACCCAGTTTTCTGATATCCCTTTGTAACTGTTCGCAGTCAGCTTTGGACTTAACTATCTTGAATATGTTCATTCCCTTTTTCAGATCATCCATGAATATGCTAACAATGCAGGTCCCAATACAGATCCTTGAGGGACCTTGCTGTTTACCTCTCCATTCTGAAAACTGATCATTTATTCCTACCCTCTGTTTCCTTTAGTTTAACCAGTTAGGATCCATGAGAGGATCTTTCCTGTTATCCCATGATTTGTTTCCTTAAGAGCCTTTTGTGACAGATCTTGTCAAAGGCTTTCTGAAAAATCCAAATACACCATATTGTATATTGTACTAAAGGATCACCTTTATCCACATGACTGTTGACCCCCTTCAACAAATTCTAACAGACTGGCTAATAACTGCCAGGATCACCACTGGAACCCTCTTTAAAAATTGGTATTACATTAGTTCCAGTTATTGGGTAGACAGGCTTGTTTCAGCAATAGGTTACATACTACAGTTAGTAACAGTTAGTTGTAGTTAGTAGTTCTGCAATTTAGTATTTGAGTTCCTTCAGCACTCTTGGGTGAATACCATCTGGTCCTGGTGACTTATTAAGGTTTAATTTGTTCCAAAACCTCTTCTTGTTGACACATCAATGTGGGACAGTACTTCAGATTTGTCTCCCAAAAAGAATAGCACTGATGTGGATAGTTCCCCCACATTCTTTGCAGTGAACACCGATGCAAAGAATTCATTTAGCTTCTCTGCAATGGCCTTGTCTTCTTTGAGTGCTCCTTTAGCACCTTTGTCGCCTAGTGGCACCACTGACTGCTTGTCAGACTTCATGCTTCTGATGTACTTTAAAAAACTCTTACAGTTAATTTGTGCATCTTTAGCAAGCTGCTCCTCAAATTCTTTCTTGGCCTATGATATTAATACTTTTATACTTAACTTGCCAGAGTTTGTACTCCTTTCAATTATCCTCACTAGGTTTTGACTTCCAAATTTAGAAGGAACCCTTTTTACCTCTAATGGGCACCATTACTCTGCTGTTTAGCCATGGTGGCATTCTTTTGGTCCTCTTATTGTCTTTTTTTGATTTGGGGTATACACTTTGTCTTAGTCTCTATTACGGAGTTTTTAAACACTCCCCATGCTGTTTATAGGAATTTAACCTTTATGACAGCTCCTTTTAATTTCCATCTAACGAGTCCTCATTTTTGTGTAGTTCCCCTTTTAAAGTTAAATGTTACCATGGTGGCTTTTTTGGTATTTTCACTGCTACAAGGATGATAAATTTAATTACATTATGGGAACTACTACCTACAGGTTCAGCTATAGTTACCTCTTGGACCTGGGCTCCACTTAGGACTAAATCAAGTATTGCCTCTCCCCTCATGGGTTCCAGGACTAGCTGCTCCAAAAAGCAGTCATTTGTAGTGTCTAGAAATTTTCTCTCTGCATCATGCCAAGGGACTGGGTAGTCAATATGAGGATAGTTGAAATCACCCATTATTACTGCACTTTCTGCTTCTGTAGCCTCTCTAATCTCTCTTAGCATTTCAAAATCGTCACCACTGTGGTCAGTAGTGTATTCCTATTGCTATACTCTTATTATTCAAGAATGGGATTTCTATCCATAGAGCTTTTCTATGGTACACATTGTTTCATTTAAGATTTTTACCTTATTTGACTCTATGCTTTCTTTCACATATAGTACCACTCCCCCGACCAGCGTGATCTACTCTGTTCACTCCTATATATTTTAGGCCCTGGTATTTCTGTGCCCCATTGATTATTCTCATTCACCAAATTTCCATGATGCTGTTGTATCAAAGCCTCATTTAATGTCGGGCACTCTAGTTCATCCGTCTAAGTATTTAAACTTCTAACATACATATAAGCACTTGTACATTTAGTCAATATTCAGTTGCTTGCCATCATGTGTTATTTTTAAACGGGACTCTGTTTTATTTGACTGTTCCTCACTAGCTCCTACCTGTACTTTACCAACTCCTTTACTATTCTCTTTACTAGACTATAGAGTTCCCCACTTTAAAAATTCAACCCTAAGGGATCTCTCTGCCCAAATCATGTGCTCCTTCACACCTGTCAGCTTCCCAGCCCTTAGTTTAAAAAAATCCTCTACAATCCTTTTTAATTTTACATGCCAGCAGTGATTTCCATTTTGATTTAAGTGGAGCCCATCCCTCCTTTAAAACCTAGTCCTTCCCCAGAAGGTTCCCCAGTTCATAATACACTTAAATCCCTCCTCCCCACACCGTTGTTTTATCCACGTACTGAGATCATGCAGTTCAGCCTGTCCTACTGGCCCTGCATGTGGAACTGGAAGAACTGCAAAGAATGCTGCCACGGATGTCCTGAATTTTAATCTCTTACCTAGCAGCCTAAATTGAGCCTCAAGGACCTCTCTCCTACTTTTCACTGTGTCATTAGTACCTACATGTACCACAAGCACTGGCTCCACCCCAGCACCACCTGTATGTTTACCTAGATGTCTTGTGAAATCAGTTCACCTTCGCACCCAGCAGACAATTCACCATGCAGTTCTCCCACTCATTACAAACCCAACTACTACTACTGCCTGTCTATTCCCAGTAACTGGAGTCTCTGCCCCCGGAGGAATATCCTCAGTGTGAGAGGATATCATGACATGCTCTCAAAGGTGGATCCCAACAATGGGATTGTTTCCCTCTGCTCAAGTTTGATGCTCTCCTGCCCCAAGACTTTTGTCCTCATTAACAGAACAGGGATGGTCAGACAGGAGGAGAGACCGCTCTACAACATCCCTAAAAGTCTCCTCTATGCACCTCTCTGTCTCCTTTCGCTCCTCCAGTTCAGCCACTCTGGCCTCAAGAGCCCGTACTCTGTTCCTGAGGGCCATGAGTTGCTTGCACCACACATGCACATATGCCACCTGCCTATGAGGCAAGTAATCATACACTTTGCACTCAGTGCAATAAACTGGGTAGCCTGCACCCTGCTACTCGTCTTCTTGCCTGCATTTTTACCCTGGGGACTTTTTTATTTAGACTAAATTTATGGTATGTTTGTAAAGTGTACTGGCTTTTCTTTATTCGGTCAGTTGCTTTTCTAGGAGAATGGGTGACTATCTAATTGTTAAATCATTGGGACTCTTCCCCCTGTAGCCAAACTCTCCTTATCATGGCAGCTCACTCAGTTGTTATGCATTCTCTCTATATATATACCTCCCACCCCCCACGACCTGCCCAGGATAGCATTAGCCTAGACAATTTTGTCTTATTCATTACATTAATTTCATTTTTCTAATTTAATGAAGTTAAGATTTATATTATATCTCAGAGTTCTTTTACACTCACCGTTTATTTGGATCTTTTATCAAGAGACCCGAAAGTAATGACTTTGCATCTGACGAGAGAGTTCGAGGGAATTTTATGTCCTCCATTAGTATTAGTTCAAACAGTTTCTCATGATCCTGGTTGTAGAATGGTAATCTCCCACACATCATTTCATACATGACAACTCCCAGGCCCCACCAGTCCACTGCACGACCATAGTCATTGTCTTCTAATACCTAAAATACAAATAAAAAAAAACCTAAGCATAAATCATATGGGGTTTCAAACCGATCTTTTCAATCCATTTAGATTGAAGGTTTTCATGTATTAACATATCTTTCAACCTTGCCACGCTGTAATATGGGGCACAGATTCCCAAAACATTGGACACAGAGACACTGACCCTACAAAGTTTATTGCTTATTACAAAATTGAGCCCAACCAGTCCTGGTTGAAATTCTATTCATGCTAAATGGTGCTGTGACAGCACAATTGTTATTTATATAAATGTCTGAGACAAACAGAACAGAGAAGGTTGTTATCAATGTGACCAGTGCATTTTTCCTTCCCGTTCTCCCCCATTCCTTCCCCATTATCCTATCACAGGGCCCTCCATTTCAGGAGAGGAAGGGAAGCTTGATCTACTGGCCATCAACCACCGGCGCTGTCTTTAGCTCCTCTCTGACTCCTGTCTTAGGGGTTCTCTCTCTCCTCCTCCCCAACTATGTCCTCTCCTCACTTGGGCTCTCCAACTGCAGCAGGAGAGTCTAAGACTAACATTTTAATACTTTTAAAGTATGCATAGCTTCCTAGCAGGCTGTTTATATGCTGGACCCCCAGCTACACTTCCCTTCACAGTCCAAAGCACAGAACACCAGAACTGATTCTGGTGCATTGAAATATGCTTGTCTCCACTGTTTATGGCTCTAGAGGACTTCTTATGCCACAACCCTTCACCCCAATATCCCCCAAGAGAATGGAGATAAGCAACCTAGACAAGCTGATTTCAATACGCTTTCATAATGAAATGGAGAAAGGTATCACAGTGGAACATGGCCACAAAGAAGCCCTAAAAGCAATGCAGTTGAGGGGTACAATGTGTATGTACATATATACAGGCATCCTGAAAAGTGCTGATTTGTTCAAATTCCTTTAATTACTCATCTAAGAACCTTAAAAATTGTGTGACAATTAGAAGTTAATAATATGAATTCCTCCATATGAAAGGCACTAATTTTAAGTGCACAGGGCACAAATATTTACTCAGGACAGATACACTTAAGAGGCAAAATACATAATGCATCTTTTAAATAAACAATAACCCAAAACTTTTTAAGAGTTCAATATAATAAATTATAGACCTGAATAATACACTATAGAGATAATTTAAGAGACACAGGTAAAGGAAATAAGAGGTTTTCCTCTGTGACTTGATAACAAAGATGCAGAGATAGCGGAAGGCTGTTCAAGACAAAAGCAGCTGCTAAGGAGAAGGATTTCACAACGACAAAACTGTATTGAGTAGCCAAAGGAGTGGTCAGATAAGTGAAGTGAACTGGAATGGAAGTAGAGAGACATAAGGCCCCGGAGGTCAGTTACAGTCAATGCAGAGATACAGGGGGAAAAAGGTTTATTTAAAAAAGAGAAAGCCAAATTTACCTGGGACCTTGGAATGAACAAGGAGCCAGTATAACTGTTTGGGCATGGGGATGCACTTCTTTGTACTTGTGACAAAGCAGCCAGCAGCATCTGCACATGCTGGGGTCTGAAGGCCTAAGCCAGGGGTGGCCAACCTGTGGCTCCGGAGCCATATGCGGCTCTTCAGAAGTTAATATGCGGCACCTTGTATAGGCACAGACTCCAGGGCTGGAACTACAGGCACCAACTTTCCAATGTGCCACGGGGTGCTCACTGCTCAACCCCTGGCTCTGCCACAGGCCCTGCCCCGACTCCACCCCTTCCCATACCCTCCCGTGAGCCTGCCATGCCCTCGCTCCTCCCTCTCCCCCCCAGAACCTCCTACATGCCAGGAAACAGCTGATCGGGAGGTGTGGGGTGGGGAGGGAGAGGTGCTGATTGGCGGGGCTGCTGGTGGGTGGGAGGCGCTGGGAGCGGGGCTGTTGAGGGCCTTCTGACGTATTACTGTTGCTCTTTGGCAATGTACATTGATAAATTCTGGCTCCTTCTCAGGCTCAGACTGGCTACCCCTGGCCTAAGCCTTTTGGGAGAGGACCGAAAATGGAATTGCAATAGCCAAGGTGAGAGGTGATGAAGACAAACAGAAATGGCTGCATTATATCAGTACTACTTTAGAAGACCTTTATGTAGTTGCTCTATTGTTGAATGCTGAAATTGAAAGGGAGCAAATCTGAAACAGATAAATGGAGTAAAGACTGTTACCTACCTTTCGTAACTGTTGTTCTTCGAGATGTGTTGCTCATGTCCATTCTAATAGCTGTGTGCACGCGCTGTGTGCACGATTGTCACAAGTTTTTCCCTGAGCGGTGGAGCCCCCTGGAGTGGTGCCTTTGTGGCGGTGTATATAGGTCCCTGCCAACCCGCCATTTACGCAGTTCCTCCTTGCAGCATCCAGCACGTCCCTGCAGCCTGAGCCACTTCCACAGCTCCCATTGGCCAGAAATGGCGAATCGTGGCCACTGGGAGCTGTGGGCAGCTGTGCAAATGTAAACAAACTGTCTAGCAACATGGGCCGCAGGTTGCCCAACACTGACTTAGATACATTCAGAATGAGCCCCAGCCTGCTGAAAATAGTTCGTGCCAGGGCAACATGCTCCAGCACTTGCACTCGGGAATTGCCCTGGATAAGTCAATCGTCCAGGTACGGGTGTTTGCACAGGAAGGCTGCCACGAGTGCCATGCATTTTGTGAACATGCGCGGGGCTGCTGAAAGTCCAATGGTAGTAGAGTGAACCGATAGTGCAGGCCGCTGACTATGGATCTCAGGAATCTCCTGTGTGCCAGAATAATTGATATATGAAAGTACGCGCCCTTCAAGTCGAGGGCGGCGTACCAGTCCCCCAGATCCAGGGAAGGAACGATGGTGGCCAGAGAGACCATAAGAAACTTCAGCTTTCTTATGAACATGTTGAAGTTTCACAGATCCAGGATAGGCCTGAGCCCACCCTTGTCCTTCGGGATGAGGAAATATTGGGAGCAGAGCCCCCTACCCCTGAACTCCTGAAGAACCTCCTCTATTGCTCCCAGCACGAGGAACGATTGCACCTCCTGTAGCAGAAGTTGCTCATGAGAGGGCTCCCTGAAGAGGGACGGGGAAGGCTGGTGGGAGGGCACAGAATTGGATAGAATATCCCACCCCTACTGTGCTCAGGACCCAGCAATCTGAAGTAATCTGGGCCCAGGCATGGCAGAAGTGGGACAGACTATTCACAAAGGGAGGGCAAAAATCCAGGATTTAGGCCAGCACTCCATCCCTGGGCACACCTTCAAAAATTCAGCTTAGAGCCAGGGGGCTGCTTGGAGGAGCCGACACTGGCCGGAGGACTGTGGGGGACGCCTCCTGTTGTTTCTGCCCCTCCTTCGATTATAGTCCTGCCTGGGGGGACCTGGATAGAATTGTGAGAGGGGATGAGGCTTGAAGGGTTTTCTCTGGGGTGCTTGTGTGTGAATTCCCAGAGACTTGAGGGTTGCTCGCAAGTCCTTGAGCCTGTGCAGTCTCGAGTCTGTCTTGTCAGTGAACAGCCCCTCACAGTCAAATGGGAGGTCCTGTATGGTGTTCTGGATCTCCGCTGGGAGTCCCGAGACCTGTACCATGAGCTATGCCTCACTGTGATGCCCGTAGCCATGGTTAGCACCGCCGAGTTGGCGGAGTGCAGAGCAGCCTGGAGGGAGGTTCTAGCCACCACCCTGCCCTCTTCCAGGACTGCAGCAAATTCCTGTCAGGATTCTGACAGAAGCACCTCCTGAAATTTAGAGAGAGCATTCCACGAGTTGTACACATAGCAGCTAAGTACCAACTGCTGGTTGGAAATTAGAAGCTGGAACCCCCCAGTCGAGTACACTTTTCATCCAGAGGTCCAGCTTCTTAGCATCTTTATTCTTAGGGGCGGGCCTCGGCTGCCCCTGCCGCTCCTTGTGGTTTGATGTGTCGACCACCAAGGTCCCGGGTGAGGGGGTGGGTGAAGAAGTCCTCATACCCCTTCTGAGGGACAAAGTAATGCAGCTCTACTCCCCTGGCAATTGGTGATCTTGACTGGTACCAGCTCTGCCGGGACACGTACAACTCTGCCTCTGACTCCGATGAGTAGTCCGAGCCCGACCAAGGAGGAGCGTATCCTGACAGTGCCAAAGAGCAGTACCGTGGCAATGGGGAAAGGTGCCGCATCATGGTGCGCTTGTCCCAGTGCTGGATAGGAGGTGCTGCCATCAGTGCCAATGCCAATGCCAGAAGAGGTGCAGCAGCCAGTTCTTGCACCACTTGCACCTGAGCCAGTGCACAGGAATAGGAGGCCAGGGTCAGTGCCATCATGGCAATTAAGTCCCGTACGGTCTCAAAAATGTCTGGTGTGGAAGGGTAATCCAGGTCCTCCTCCAACACTTCCCAGACTGGAGAGTACCGCTAGGGTAAAAACTTCCGATGATCATGCACATGGCATGTGCACACACCTATTCGAATGGACATGAGCAATCACTCAAAGAAGAATACTATTTCGCACAAACACAGTTAGCTTGTGGAACTCATTGCCACAAATGATCACTGAGGCCAAAGGCTTAACAGAATTCAAAAAAGAAGAGGATGTATATGGATAATGAGAATATCCAAAGGTACACTAGACAGGATTTTTTAAAAAGGAAAAAAAAATCAGAAGTGAAATAAACCCTCATGCTTTAGGGCACAAGGCAACCTTTAATCTTTGAAAATTAGGGAAAGTTTCTTCCTGTGACCAGGTTATTCCAGAACTCTGTCAACTAACGGAGCTTCTTGCACCTTCCTCTGAAGCATTTGATACTGGCCACGGTAAGAGACAGAACACAGACCAGGTGAACCACTGGTCTGGGTCAGTATTGCAATTCCAATGGCCTCATGTCAATGTATATATTCGAATACGTAGTCTTCACTATCATTAAAGATTAGGAGTACTATGATGAAAATGTATATTACTAAGGGCATGTATAGAACTAAGATCAAGAATAGTAAGTTTTAACAAATTAACTCATGCATTTTATACATTTATAAATAAATTACATTTATTTATGCCAAAACACAGAGACTCATCAGATATTCTTTATTATATCAGAATTTGATACTTTCAAGGAAAGGGTGAGATTTTGGAGAGTGTAAAATTAAACTAATTTCCTATATGTGACCAAATGAACTAAAATTACTTTTGCTTTTTAAGATTAAATATTGTATGAGTAGGAGAGTGTTCCAAGCGATTTGCTGAAAAACTGAATATCAATTTGTGATGTTTAGAATATTTTAATCACCATTTTCTCTAACTTAGAGGAAAGGCAAATTTTTCACATATGCAGTCATTTCTAGTGTTTGCTGTCATTGCAAGAAAAAGGCTAACTAAATAAAACGGTGACACAATGGTACATATACTACACATAAGATGAGGTGTGGACTGAATGTATGAGTTAGAAAATGGCAATGGAGGAAAAAAACCTTTCATTTTCTGAACACGGCATTATCACATGGCCAATAGCTGGAGTGTATTGTATGTGGGGTTTTACCTAATAATAATAAAAAGTATGAGCAACCTTTTGCTGCATTCCCACAACAGCAACAAAACAGTGGTACAAAGAAAGAGCCAAATGTGATTTTTAACTTCTTTTTACATAAAATAATAAATAAGCATAAAAACTGGATTAACTGCCTCACGAACCCGCATATCACCAGCCGGGTTCTCATCCCCAGCTGGCAAAACTGGCAACCCTTTATTTTTGTTTAAATACCTGGTTTACAGCCAACCAGAGAAGCAAGTACATTCAAAGGTTTTAGTTTAGGAAAAAGAGCAATAAAAAAATAATGTTAAATTATGGAAAATGTGTGTCAGTTTATTATAATATAAATTTAATACCGTGTATAACGAAGTCATAGTAAACGCATGAAATTATTTTTTTATTTACATAAGAAATATTATGTGCAAAATTCTATCTTAAGAAATTTTCAAAATTTACAGGATGTGGAAAGTTAATGGTACTGGTTAGTGCTCAGTACCTCTTAGGATCAAATCTATATTAAGTGTATATGTACAAGAGTGAGTGTCTGTGTGTGTATGTATTTTCTCATAGTGCTACAGTATCTTTTTCAACCAATTCTGAAAACTTTTAAAAAATGGAATGTATCTTAAGGTCAGGAATGCTCCACCTCAATAGGTTATACACACCTTTTAGAGTAAAGCTTAAAGGAGCATGACAAAAAGTTAAGTAGTTTACAAATGTCAAAAGAACAGTATTTTAAGGTTGTTCATGAGTACAGCACAGAACTGCAAAGAAACAGGAAGAAAATACAGAAATGGTGACTATACGGCTGCATTTTCTTGAATTAGGGGTGCGTATTTAAATCACATGCTTGGCGTCCCCCTCCCCCAAAGTGTACACTACTCAAGCTAAACAAATCATTCAAGTACACTTTTGTCTTTTCCTCATTTTCCCCCATGACTCTTTTATACGAGGTTGCAAAAGTTCTAATATCACCCCTCCTGTTCAAAGGGCATAAGAGCCTTCTAGAAGATCAGTAAAGAGGTGTGAGCTACAGTGTGTGTGATTTCAGTGTGCACATGACAGCCAGCTCTACTTCATCATATCAAGTCATTGCAGCTGGCTTACTTATCTAGTGTTTGATGGAGACTGGGATGTGGGTAAAAGCAAGCTGACTGAGGCTCAACTTGGATAAAACTGTGGACTGGGGAAAGACTCAAGAAATGAGATATTATGGGCTCCCTTAAATGAGGGAGCATGCCTGCCATTTGTTACCACGGGTCACAACTTAAAGATTATGTTGGGTTGCTTACCTACTCCTGTATGTCTAGATAGCAGGATAAGCCATTTGAATTTGACTAGAAGATTATCAGGCTGATTCTTGTTAAGGCCTTAAAGTGGCCATAAATTAAATTTACAATTAAATTGTGAGGATTATTAAACTTTAACAGACACTGGAATGACTCTAAAATATACAGTCTTATTTGTATCGAACACATGGCATAGTATGGGTTGGAAAAATGCTTTAACAAGGACCTGCACAGATACTGCTAAGGTGTACTATGGTGGACCACATTCCCAACCAGTAAGGAAGCGGTTAAAGAGCTACTCTGGGCACAATCAGCACCAAACTTCTGCTTCTGTGAGGACTGTCAAACCTGGAGAGGGGCAGCTCCTTATATGGTAGGATCCAAGCCCAGTGTGGGGTGGCACTCAGAGGGAAGCAGAGCTTGAACTCCTGGGCCCCACAAAGCAGAGCTGCTTACCAGAATAGCTCCTGAAGAACCTCTGCTGCCTGGATCCTCTGAAGAGATAAAGGGGAGCATCTTTACTTCTGGGGGGGGGGAGGGAGCATTATTTATTTGTTTTTTTTTTTTTAGAGCTTAGGGTGCACAGCCCAGACTCCCCCCAGATACACAGGAATTTAGGAACCCAATCACCCCCCACAGAGACCACTTATCTTCAGTCTTGTGAGGAACAGTGGGATTAGCCCACACTGTTTTGTGGGCTGTAGGATTATTTTATTTGCCTTTTTCATTTAGAACTGCTGTTATGCCCAGAAGGGCTTCATAAGACATATAGCTGAAGAATTGCACCTGGCACTCCAAATCAGGGCTACAGTGATGCCAGAAAAAGATGTCTGGAATGAGAGAGGCACCCATCCCCACAGCAAGTGAATGCCCTACAGGTATATCCTACGACAAAATATTTGCCTCAAGAATATGCAGTTACTTAAGTGCTCTTACAGATGTTTTATGGGCACTGGACAGTATTGTAATGTCAAACAGGGTTAAGCTGTTGATTTGCATAAGAACTTCAATTTTCACTGTGCTTAAAAGGCTAGCAAACCTAATTATGTTATTATATAGATATAGCAAAATACCAGTACCAGCTAACAAAATTTATTTAAAATAGGTAGGCAGCTGTATTTCAGATCTGACTCAGATATCTGATACATAAAATGATTTTTAAAGCAAAAGTTCAAGAAAAAATAATTGCCCCATATTTATACTTTTATCAATTTAGACATTAAACACAATCCACACCCGAGGCCGCCAATCTCTAGAAAACCACTCTTACCTTTTCTCTATCCAGCTGCAATGGTGAGTCAATCAAATGTATTTAATGGTTTTAGTGAGTTCACCACCTGCTAACTGAATAGGGTTTTAAGGCAAATGCTATCAGCCATTTATAGGAGTGACTATGTGATGGGACACTGCTTACATAAGTGGGGTACAGTTTTCCAAAAACCCTTGCTACTGCCCTGGCATGGAAATAATGAACCAAAAAAGGATCTGAAGGCACCCTTCATAGAAAGGAGCATGTATCCGCACACAACTAGTAAGCATTGATTAGTGTAGTGCTGTTGCTACTGCTTCTTGAGAGATTCAAGCCCCTAGTGGCTTCTCAAAGTCTTCTTCCTGATTATAGGAGACAAGCTCATGCAATCCATAGTTTGTTTACCATACGGTACCAAAAAGCAATCTGATGATTTTAACTTTTATTTTTTAACTCTACTAATCTAAGACAAACACTCCTGTGACCATGAGAATGAAAGACTCCACATCCCATTGTCAGTCTCTTACAAACTGTTGTTCATAAGATTTATTTTTTAAAGGCAATAGAAATCACTTTCACACTGTTGTGTGCATTAATCATTAATGTCATAAAAGACGACTTCTTGGGGTTCTGAACACCCTTGACATTCAGTTTACTCACAGTCTCTCTCAACACTTTAGAGATATTCATTATAAGACAATGCAGATCCTGACATATCTTATCGCTCAATCAATTCTGACAGAACAGATGGGAAAAGATTAAAACAACTAAAACTGTCTGCACACCTATGTTGTGAAAGAAAACTGAGAACTTGGATACACCAATTTACAGTTAATTCAGGGGGGAAAAACTGTTTTCAATTAACCTTACAGTTCAGGTGAATAGTATGCACCTAATAATTTCTACTAACACGTCACACATTCTTATCACTTCAGTTGTTGGTCTGTTAGAAAATATTCACCACCCATATATTTTTCAATAGAAGTTAAAAATATATTTGTTATAACTTTGTATGAATTGTGGCAACTGTTGCAGCAACAACGAAGTATATAATTTAAAGCTCTGATCAACAGTGGTGATAGACATTTTACAAAACAGTCTCAGACACCTATCACTTAAATAAAGTAAGAAAATCACTCATACAGAAGGTTGTGGTGGTGTCTGTAAGAACCTGCAGAGCTAGAACCTGGGACCCTGGGGGTTCTGGGCCACTAACATCTCTGCATCACCACAGGAGGACCCTGTGAGGCTGGGCTCAGCAGGAAGTACTGCCCAGCAGGACCTGAGTGGTAGCCCACTGATTGGCTGGTACTAGTACTTAAACCAGGAAGCCATGAAGGGAGCTGCCTTAGCAACAACACAGACTGCCTCCCCATCTCTGCTCGCAATAGACCCAAGATTCTGGCTTCTGACCCTGGTTTGTCCTCGACTTTGTTATTCGATTGTCTGTAACCTGGAGCCTGACCTCAATCTCTTGGTAATCTGACCCTGCTTGATGCCTGTCTCTCAGTTTGCCTTCTGGCCCGTTTCAGACTCTGACCTCCCAATATCCTGGCCCTGCCTGCCCTCAGATGACTGATTCTCAGTCTGCCCACTGGCCTGTCTCAGACTCTGACCTCCTCGTGGTATCTGACTCAGTCTGAATCCCAACTCCTGCTCAGACCAGTAGGTCTGACCGCCCACATGCTGGTTGTAACAGTGTCAATCAAATTATGAGTTCTATGAGTTTAACTGTATCCAAAGAATGATAAATCTCCCAACTTTGTAGTTTGAAAAAACTGAATATTTGGCCTGAGGAGTTGATAGAGACTTCTCCAGTGTTCTTGCCAAACTGGGAGATGGGTATGTGGGATCTCAGTAGCAGAGGAGCCATTTTTCCCCATCTAGCCAGTTTTCTCAGGCATTTCCCATCATTTTAAGATTAGCACGCAATGCCGCATGATTTGGCAGTCCTGCACAAGAGTTTTTCCTATTCACTTTTAGGAGTAAAGTTCCCCTTTTCTCCCTCCTTCTCTTTATGATATCTTAAAATACTTAATAGACAGAATAAACTGGCTGCTGTAACGGCAAACTTTTCATTTTTTATCCATCAAAAGACAGAGCTTTTTCAACTACTGTCACACTAAGAACTCACTGTGCTCTTACGAGAGTTTAAAAAACCCTGTCAGAGCAAAAAACAATGAGATACCAACTTAAATGTGCAACTCCCAACAAGAAACAATAACTTCAACAGATTACAAAAAGTGAAAAATATTAGGCATCTACACAGAAATTTTTTTTCCCAGTAAAAGACCACAGTACTGCAACAGCAGGGTTTGCCTACTCAAGAAAAATCAAATCCTCAGAGCTAATATGGAGACAATGGATAATAAAGTAAGAGGGAGATACATTCGTACTGTAGGATTACAAAATAATCTTCATAGAAGCAGCTGGGGTGACTATACAAATGGTTACTAGAGGCTTCAGATCCACAGAACCTATCATTCCTCCTTCAGTTTGATATCATTAGGTACTCCCCAGTTAGGAAAATTGAGTGATTTATGGCCCTATTTGGAGTCTTAACACACACTTCCATCTATGAGATGCAAGACAAGCTGGAGAAGTAATGAATACAGATACTTCTGCAAGATTATTTTTCCTGATTAATTAGCCATTCTTGCTGAGAAGATGTAGCACCTTCACCAGTGTCTTAAAAAAAGGGAGGGGGGATATTTGGGGCTTTTATTTATACCTTGTAGTTCTCAGCAAAACTAAGGACTATTGGTGGAGGACACACTTATATTTTCATTATCACATGGACACTACTGCAAGCTGTACCCGGATGATAAAGGAGTTTGCCAGTATTGATGGACTAAATTAATTAAAAGAACATTACATTAATAAAAGCTTATCTTAATTTTATAGGGAACTGTCCTATTTAATTGTTTTGGACAAAAATGTGGCTTATATTAGAAAACTAATCCCTACTTTGAAGTACTGGGTTGTACAAGATAGTTATAGACAGACAATGTGCAACTGAAATGTCTTCTACTTTTGGGGTTTTTTTATGTTTTTAGCGTATTTGTTACATCTTTAAGAGGAAAGATGTCTGACACTGTGTAGTAGGGCAGCTGCCCCACTCCTGGAGAACAGGAGTTAAAAGCAGCCAAGCTAGGCTGATTGGGGAAGCAGCCGCAGCTGGGGACATGCCAATCGGGGCCCAGCTGGCCCTGATAAAAGGGCTGTGGACCAGGAGCTGAAGGAGTCTCTCTCTAGCTCTGGAGAGAGAAGAAGTTGGCTGCCTGGGAGAGAAGGGTACCTGAGGTAGGTAGAGTAGTGCTGGGGAAAGGCAAGAGGAGCTGGGGAGCTCCAGCCTGGTAACTCCCCAGGCTGCAGGCCTTGTGCAAGGCCTAAAGAAGGTACTGGGGCTGCAGAGGTACAGTCCAGGGTTAGGCAGAGGCAGCTGGCCCAAACTCCCTTGTCTGTGATGAGTGGTTTACAGACTGCAGGCTGCCCCAGTGAGCGGGGGCTAGATGATGACTGCCAGTAGCCACTGAGGCAAGGTGGGGATAGAGGGTTGAGGGTTCCCCTGGGAGGGGAGACCCAGCATGTGGGGGTACTGCAGAGGGCAGAACTCCAAGGTAAAGGGCACCGGGGTCCGGGAGGGACACGGGGGCCCTAAGGCAGGCAAGACATCGGCCAGGAGGAGGCGCTCCGTATGCTGGAGAGCTAATTCCCGAGACGGCCAGGAGCAGGCGCCGACCAGGTGAGTCATCGCTTCGCTACACACTGGTTGTGGACAATTAGGCTGCACGTCTGGTGAGATTAGCCAGATTGCATGAAGATTCAGAAGTATTTACATTAGAACACTCGTATCTGGCCTAGGGAGAAAGCCGAGAGTAACTCTTCTTCTACTCTTGTAGGAGCTGTTGTGTGTGTTCAGTTGTACAAATATTTTCTCATGTCAATGCTGCATGGCCTTTTGATCTTGCTGCTGCTGTTTTCAAATAAGTGATGTTACTGATCTGTGTATCCTGCCTTGCCTAAATTTCATCACGTTGTCTTCAAGGCCCCTTGGTTTAATGCTAAGGGGACAAAAATGCTGGCACTCAAGTTATTAGCATTCATTTTATGAAGTAGGTAGGTTCATGAGAAAGACCAGTGTGGTCCACAATACTATAACAAACTATAACAGAAAGGGAAAAAAGGACGACTTGTCTGAAATTTCACAAGTACAAAATTTCAAGGAAAAATGTAATTTTTTCCATTTTCACATGCTTCAAAGTGAAAAATAACTTTGCTTAAAATTTTGATGTAAAGTCATTGATTGGCAAACAGTTTCCTGCAAATATAACTTCATACTCCTATTTATAACACAAACATGAGTGTGTGTAATGAAGGTATATAGTCTCTCCACCCCCACTACGCCACAAGAATCTCTTCACCTGCTGCTGAAATGAAGTTCAATATACAATAAACCAGCTCTTCAACACCTCACTGCAACATCATTACATACTATTTGTCTTACCTGACTAACTATTATTGTGTTCCTACATGTGACGTGACCAGATTATGCATGATAGTACCTTGGGAGACCTAGATAGCATGGAATGTATTTAAATTGGGAGTAAATAAATTTAAAAAATCAATGGAAACTGAAGTAAAATTTAGTTAATTGTATTTTGCTTAACTAAATTTCAATTTGTCCAAGACAACAAGGGCAACACCTCCACGCTTGTGAAAATTCCATGAGATCGTTGGGGACCACAAGTGGTCAGAACTTGGAGTTTTTGGTGTCATCCAGAAATTACCACCTAACAGAAAAGTGCTCCCAACCACCATGATAGGGCAGTGGTTCAGTATGGATTCAGAATAATATGAAGGGTGTCATTCAACTGAATCATTAATGCCATTTCCTATAGTTTCCTGAGTTTTCCTTGAAGGTTTCCCATTCAGGTACTCAGTAGTCTAGATTTTACTTAGTTTATGAGATCAAATATACCGCATCCAGGGAAGTTTTGTAACAAATGATGTAGAAATGGAGGTTACTAACCTGTAACTGGAGGTTCTTCAAGATGTGTGGTCCATTTCTGTTCCCGACATCGGTACACATGAGCATCATGCACCTAAGACCAGAGATTTTTGGTAAGCGGCATTTGTTGGTTTGCATATGCCCAGTTCGCCTTTCGTTTTGAACCCAGGGCACAAGGGGCAGTGTGGACCAGTGCTTCACCAATTTCTTCTCCTACTGTGAATCCAGTTATGAGTCACAGCAGAGAGGATGGAGGGCGGGTAGTGGAAAACAGATAGGGATTACACATCTCAAAGAACCACCGGTTACAAGTAAGTAACCTCAATTTTTTCTTTGAGTGATGGTCCCTATGTGTATTCCACACATGGGAGATTAGCAAGCAGTAGTCAAACAGGAGCTGAAAGCAAGGACACAGAAGTGATGGCTGACTGTAATACTGCTGTCCCCACAACTGTATCTGTAGTAGAAGATTAGACCAACGCATAATGTCTTGTGAAGGTGCGTAAGAAGCTCCAGGTAGCTGCCCTACATATCTCTGACATAGATATATCTCTCAGAGATGCATGCAGCAAGGTTGCTTGTGCTCTAGTGGAATGGGCTCTCACCACCCCAGGTGAACTAGTTGGTAACACAGAATAATGTAGCCAGAGATTCATTTGGAAAGTCTCTGAACAGACATGGCTTGACCTCGATCTCTCTCTGCTATGGCAACAAAAAGTCTAACGGTCTTTCTAATTGCTTTTATTCTTTGTAGATAACAGGCCACTGCTCTTCAGAAAGCTAGATAATGAAGCCTTCTCACCTCATCAGAGGCATGTGGTTTTGGAAAAAATTACCGGTAAGTGGATGGTGTGACTTCTGTGAAATTCTGAAACTACTACAGGGATGAATTTCAGGTGGCAGCAAAGGGAGACCTTTACGGAATGTAATATATAGTGGGTCTGCCATGACTGCTCCCAGCTTACCGACCCATCTGGCTGATGCGATGAGGACTAGGAAAACAACTTTAATCATGAAATGGATATAGAACATGTGGCTAAAGGTTCAAAGGGAGGTTTGGTGAGACATGAAAGAATGGTGGAAAGGATCTAATAAGTCCCTTCAGAATCTAGTCATCCTGGGATGAGTGAAGCTGGTGTGGTCATCAACGCAGGGGATGAAAAACACTAATTGCTACTCAATGAACCTGTAGGGAAATAATAAAGAGGGTCTCAAGGGTAAATAGATTTTTCTAGAATCGCAGGGACCCCAGTGGACTCTGAAGGTACCTGGCATTGTTGTGCTCCAGAGGACAAACACTTCCACTTAGCTGAATAGCATCTCCTGGTAGAATCCTTCCTGCTTTGGTTGAGGATGGATTGAACTGACCTGAAATATGAACGCTCTACATCTGATTGTGAAGTTCTGTAGTGAGAGCATCAGCCATGAGGCTAACCCAAAGTATCTTGGTGTTACACTGAACCAGAAAGTGACCTTTCGACAACACCTCGAGAACAACCGTGATAAGGTGAGGTCTTGTGTCGTGCTTATCAGGAAATTGGCCGGAACATCATGGGGCTCCAGTCCACGGACCTTACAAACTGCAACAATTGCCTTGGTATATTTTGCAGCTGAATACTGTGCGCCAGCATCATCTCACAGTAGTCATACTAACCTCCTTGATGCTCAACTCAGTAACGCATGCACATAGTGCCAGGGACGCTCAAATTGACTCCAGTCAACTGGCTCCCAGTCCTATCGCACATCCAGCCTCCACAGATTAGAAGAGCTACCCAGACATCTCACTTTCTCAACCATATCAATGCAAACATGAGGATCCCATTGCCCAATGACTTTCAGAACCCACAAAAGACAAGATTCAAATCCCGCAAATCTTTATGGAACGGCATCAAGACCCTTGTACTGAACTTTGATGCTGAGGCTCAATGGAGGGCCACATGGAGCATTTTGACCACTCAAAATGAAACGGCTTGTTATTGACCCTGTCAAGGAACCACCGGGTTTTGATTTATGTTGGAAAGATTGGTGCAGATTGAATCATATCAGTACATCTCATAGCAGATGGGGACAAACCCTCTTTAAATGGAAAATCAGCCAAACACTTATATGCAACTGTGGTCACCAGGCACAAACAATGGAGCACCTCATATCTGAGTGTTCCCTTTGTTCTTTTGCCGGAGGCTTGAAGGACATTCACCAGCTCACTGCTGTGGCAATGTGCTGGCTATCAAATCTAGATATAAATTTGTAATCACTGCTACCTACCCAAGCCATATGAAAGAAGTCTACACCTGATGCCAATCAAAATACCAGGCCTTGAGTTGCAGTGACCCTGGATTGAGGTGCTTGATAGTGGTATTGTGTTGTGTTAGCAGGTTCGGAAATGGTCAGATGTTGACAGGCATATGGTTTGAAGTCTCACTTGTTCCTTGAACCAGAACCATCTCAGCTAGCTGGGCACAACAAGGATGACTCAAGCCCTGTTTTGATAGATTTTCTACAGAACCCATGGTATTAATGAGATGAGAGGGAAAGCATACCTGAAATGATCCCTCCATGGTAGCGTAAGGGCATCTCACTTTGAGCCCGTCTAGAGCTGCTCTGGAGCCGTACAGGAGACATTTTTTGTTTGCCTGAGAGACAAAGAGGTCCCAAGACAGCATTCCCCACTGATTAAAGACCTTATTCAGGACCAAACTGTGAATCTCCCACTTGTAGTCCATGAAAAAAATGTCTGCTGGGGAATTCTGCACTCTTGGTAATTATGCTGCTGAAAGGACTATATAAAGTCTGAAACACCAATTCCAATGGCTGGCTCTCTCTACACATACAGGAAGGGATCTTGTTCCCCTTTGCTTGTTTATATAGAAGACAGTTTGTGATATTGCCTTACATTATTTGGATATGCCGGGATTGGATGAGTGGAGGAAAGCACTGCAGGCCTGACAGACTGCTCTTAGTTCCAGTAAATTGCAATATATCTTGGACTCCCAGGGGGTTAAGCGGTCTTGTGCAATATGATCATCCATATGAGTTCCCCAACCTCAGAGGGAGGCCTTGGTAATGAAACTCACCTCGGGTGTAGGTGTGAGCAAAAAGTCCCTACTCAAACTTTTTCTGGCTTTGTCCACCAGATGAGAGAGGCCAGAACCTTGAACAAAATTATTACTTTGGCATTGATGCTGACTTTTTCTGGTGAGCAGGCAGACTGAAGCCAGGTTTGCAAGCAATGGAGATGGATCTTGGCAAATGGTATCACGTGGGTGCATGAGGTCACGCTGTCAAGGAGGGAAAGGCAAGTTCTGACTGAAATCTGAGGGTGACCTGTTTTATGAGATCACCCATGGCATGGAATCTCTTGATAGGAAGACAGGATCTTGCTGTAGTCAAGTGCAGGGTCACTCCTATGAAATTTATGTACCTACAGGGAGTCAAAGTGGACTTTCTGTGGTTGACACAAATTCCCAGGGAAGGTAGTAGACGCAGCAGGAATCAGGATACAAACTGGACTGCCTTGCATGATCTGCCCATCAAAAGCCAGTCATTGAGGTATGGAAAAAACAGTAAATCCATTACTTCTCATTCAACAGCCAGCACTGAAAAGACTTTTGTAAAGACACAGGGGTTCCATAGCTAGCACAAATGGAAGGACTGAATTGGCAATGGTCTTGACAAAGGAGGAGCCTGGAGAACCTTGTGTTCACCAGATGAATATCTATGTGAAAATATGCATTTTTCACGCCAAGAGACAAACCATATACCCTCTTCCACAGAGGGAATTATTGACATCAATGTAACCATGAGAATTTTAATTTTCAGATGAATATATTTAGTCAGCATAGGTCAAGAATCAGTCTCCATCCCCCACTCTTTTTGAGGACTAAGATGTGTGGGGAGTAGAATCCTTTCCCTTGATGCTCAAGTGGAATTCTTTCTATGGTTCCCCGGTGGAGAAGTAAATTGTCTTCTTGTTGAAGAATTTCCTCATGAGATTGGTCCCTGAAAAGCAACTGGGAACAGCTTTGTGGGTACAGGTTGACAGAAACTCAATTAGACAGCTGCAGGGAATAATTTCCAACACCAATCTGTCTGTTGTTAAAGCCCTCAAGTTGTAAGGAAGCTGGATACAGTGGCCTCAAAAAAAAATTGAGGAACAGATATTATGGCACTAATAAAGGGACATGGGTCTTGACAGTCCCATCAAAAGACTTTGGTTGTGGGTTAGAGTGAGGTGTGGTAGTGGACGGTGGAGGAACTGTGTACCTGTGCCTTTGAACCCTCAGTTGTGTGGTGGTAAAGTGGTTGAGGAGGTGGTCTTGCTCTGCACCCCTGCTTGGGATGCTTCCTCTTTGGGGCAATGGCATAGATACCCAGAGAACAAAGTGTTGTCCTCAAGTGAGTGGAGAGATTCATCTACCTGTTCACTGAACAGGTTAACTGTATCAAAGGGCAGATCTTGAATGGTACTCTGCTCCTCTTTAGGGAAACCAGAGGATTGTAACCAGGAATCTCTCCTCATGACAATGGCTGTAGCCATTCCTCTGGAAGTGGAGTCTGTGGCATCTACTGCGGCCTGAAGAGAGAGTTTAGCCACTAATTTGCCTTCATCAATTAAGGACCGGAAGTTAGCTCTATCTTCCTGAGGGACCTTGTCCTTAAAATTCAACAACTTTGCATAATTAGTGAAGTTTTATTTAGCCAGAAGGGCCTGATAATTTGAAATTCTAAATTGGAGAGCGATGGAGAAAACCTTTCCTCCTGTAAGGATGAGCTGTTTGGCACCCTTCTCCAAGGGTATAGTTTTAGGTGTTGCAGCCTGGATCTTTAGATGGCTACTTATGCCACTAAAGAGAGAGACAGTGGATGAGAGAAAAGAAACTCTTCCCCCTTAGATGGAATGAAGTAGAACGGCTCAGCCCTAATCGGGGTGGGAACACAAGAAGCAGGAGTGTGCCTCACCGTTCTAGCTGGAGTCATCATAGCCTCATTGATCTGGAGGGCCATTCACCTGGGACCCGAGGATTGCAAGATGTCCAGCAATCTATGTTATAGCTCCTGAACCCCTTCAGGCTGTATCTGGAGCTCAGATACCAACCTTTGTAGGAGCTCCTGATATTCACTGTAGTCATCAGGCAGAGATGGTAAAGATGGGGTAACCACCTCATCTGGTGAAGATGATGAAATTGCTCCCAGAATCATTGAATACAGTTCAACTTCACCTTACTCTGATGGGGCTGGTTGGTGTTGGCTTAGTGTACTGATCCCAGGTGCACAGAGTAGGAATCCCAAGGGCCCCAATAAAGCCAATATGAGGGATCAACTGGCTGAGGACAAACTCACGTCACTGGATACCACCTGTGTCTTGGGAAATCATATCTGGTCAGAGCATGAAACCCTAGTCTCTGAGGGCTTCTGTCCTGCCCGTTGCTGTATGATAGGGTAGCAGTTCTTCTGGAACCCCTGACTCATTAGCTGAAAAAGCTGGATCCCAAACTACCCGTGGAACTGATGGTACCAATGGTTTGATACTCAGGCTCATGGGTGGGAAAGAAGAGCGGCTCTATGTCCTTGGAATAACTTCCTCCTAAGAAGTAACTATGTCTCCAAATAAAGATCAACCTGAGAGGAGGCAGGAGTGGGGATATTGTAGAACAAAAATGTCTTCCAGGGAGACATCAGTCTCAAGACTGCCCAGGGGTACGGCATGAGTCAGTTGGTGGAGCCATCACATCCATGCTTCCTGGTCACAGAAGAAGCTGGATCCCTCCGGGGCCATATCAATACTGGCCCTGAGTCTTGTCTGAATGTCAAAGGGAGTGGCAGTGAATGTCTGTCTTTCGGTTTGCACATCAGAACCAGACCTGGAACGGACGGATATGTGCTCCTTCACATCACTTTCTCCTGCTGAAAAAGTTAATTACGGCCTAAAACTTTAGGATCCCTGCACATGGACTCTCTGACTTTGAAGGAGTTGGAGAGGGATCTCTTTTCTTTGGGGCAGCTTTGGAAGAAGATGGTTTGTCTCTATGCTTGTAAGAGTATCCCTTATTCTCATGAGAAGCCTTCTCCTGAGGCTTGGAAGTCTTAGCCTCAAACTCATGAGGTAGTGCTCAGAGTGGTGCTGCGGATGTACAGGGATGTCTCCCCAGCCCAGATCTGATTGAGGTCTCATGGCCTCTTCCATCAGATGTTTTCTAAGTCTTAGTTCTCAACCCTCACACGTTCTGGGAGGAAAGGAGCAACAAATGCTGCACTTAGCTGAGATGTGAGCCTCACCTAGACAGTAAAAGCAGAACTGATGTTCAGCGCTCACTAAAAATGAGCAAGGTGGGAAATGCAATTCTTGGACCCCAGAACTCTGGGAATAATCATAGCCTCTCAGGGAGGATTTCCCCAGGGTAGGGGTGGGGACACTTAACTAACTAATACTTAAGACTAAAGGAGTAAACGAATAAAATACTAAAACTATTTACAATGTATTTACAGAATGAAGCACTCAAAGGAAGAAGCTGTGGACACAGAAGATTCTGACCCAGGCCATGTGGCAGTAAGAAGGAACTGGAGAAGCACCAGGACACATTGCCCCCCTTTGCCCTCAGAACAACTGGGCAGGAAATGGACCAACAGACACTGCTTACTAAAAATCTGAGTTCAGGCGCATGGGGCACATGCACACCCACATGTAGACTACACATAGGGACCATCAAAGGAAGAATCTTTGTTTTTAAAATTAAATGAATATCAAAGACTGTATTTTAAATGTTAAGTTATGGACCTACTAAACAAATGTAAGGATATGAAACATATTGGAGTAGATCCTCAGCTGGTGTAAATTGTCATTGCTGTTGATTCCATTTTGTTCACTTATGCTGTACAGGAGTTAATGCTGATTTGTGACAGCTTTAGCTTTGAGTTTCGAGGGTTTTGTTGGTTTGACAAACAATTTACAGTTTACATATTTTACACATATGTCCACACAAACATGTACACACATATGCATATTTAGTATTACAACGTAGTGGAAACAACCTTTCCAGTTATACCTGAAATAAAATATTTTTTTCATTCTAACACAGCACCAATATCTCTAGCCAGTATGTTAAAGAAAGGCACTATAAGAAAATGCCTGAAGTGAGAAAATGAAAGATTAATTTAAACATGGATCTCTGTAAGAGGAATAAAAATAAAATGTGCACTTTTTAAAATATTTGGCCAATAAAAATAATATATTATTCTTGCATAAGATAAAAATGTTGCATATACTTTTCTAAATACAAACGAAATATTGATAAATTCATTTGTTTTCTTACAATCAAATATTTTTTTCAATTCTATTTTGTTAGTTCTAACATGGCAATCAAATAAATTTTTATTTTTACACTATTACAGAAGTGCATTTCTCTAGGTTTCCAAAACCACCTTATTCAACCTTCCCCATCTGTCACCATCTGCTTCTTTTTAGCGTGTACTTTTTTGTGTGATCACATAAGCATGTGAAAAATAACTAACATTCAGATGATTGTCTGCTGGTACATTTGAGGACTGGGCATAATAAAAGTGAACTGCCAAAATGTACTTAACACTTTTAATTTTGCTGGGTCTTGAGTGTGAGCTACATTTGATTTCCAAATTGTTTTACAGTTGGAAAGTTGATCAGGTATTGCTAACACAACAGCAAAAGCTGAGACTCTAAACAGAACCACATTAAAAAATGTATCTTCCATGACAGCCAGGCCAAATACAGATCTGTGGTCCCAAGAGTTTACACATTTGACCTGACTGAATTTAACCTTGCACCGATTTTAGAAGGATGCGGTGGGGAGCTGGAAAGAGCCTATTTTGAACCCAAAGTAGACACTATCTAGGTCCTCCTTATATTCCCAGTGAACAAGAAAAAGCAGATGTCTAATACTGACAGTGGTGCAAGAAATCTCATGGGGAACAAGGAGGGGCAGAAGAGAGGAGGCAGAGCTCTGCCTCTCTTTCTTACCAGCCAATGGAGCTGAGTAATATGGAAGAAGTATTTGGAAACACAACACAACTTTTTAAGAGGGTAGCAGATGCCTCCACCAAGCACAAAGCATTTGGAAGCTGCCAGGAGTGCACCACACTGGGATGGAGAAGATATGGCTTTCCAGAACTCTGTCTGTACTCATCAGCTAGGGCATATCAGGATAATGAGGATAAGCATACATTCCTGCTTGTAAATTCACTTGATATAATATTAATGAAAAATGAACACAAAAAGAGATGCAAACACTGGCAAAGCCAATTACACTTTTTGCAAGCAAAAAATGTTCTTCAGTATTCACACAGCTCTACCGCTAACAACCTTTTTGCCATTTCTAGACCTTTAACATATCTGATATACACTGTATGTAACTGTTTATATCTGAATAGGTTTTAGTTGACTTTTTCACCTTGCTGGGGTTTCCAGTATGCTTTTCATGCTCTGCCTCACCCACTACAGACCTCTCAGGCCAGGGGTGGCGAACCTGTGGTGCCGGAGCCACATGCGGCTCTTCAGAAGTTCATATGCTGCTCCTTGTATAGGCACTGACTCCGGGGCTGGAGCTACAGGCGCCAACTTTCCAATGTGCCAGGGGATGCTCACTGCTCAACACCCGGCTCTTCCCCCACTCCACCCCTTCATGCCCCCTCCCCTGAGCCTGCTGTGCCCTCACTCCTCCCCCTCACCCCCCAGATCCTCCTGCATGCCACGAAACAGCTGATCAGGAGGTGCGGGGAGGGAGGAGGAGGTGCTGATCGGCAGCCGGTGGGTGGGAGGCGCTGGGAGCAGGGGCGAGGGAGCTGATGAGGGGCTGCTGACATATTACTGTGGCTCTCTGGCAATGTACATTGGTAAATTCTGGCTCCTTCTCAGGCTCAGGCTGGCCACCCCTGTCTCAGGCTGTCAAGTGAAAGCATTGTGAGCCCACAGGTATACTCATGCCAACATCCACAATTCTGAGATGCTGCATTCCTTCATTCTTTTTTTGAAATCACTAAAAGTGGAGAGCATCTCACAGAAGAACTAAGCACCCTTCAGGAGCAGGACTTATCATTGTTTCCCAGTGATAACAAGTGGGAGTCTGGATGCACTGCCAGAGATATTCCCTGTTGCCCTCTACAACAGCATGAGCATGCTCACAGCCATGCTGCAGAGCCAAACTGGACCCAATTTAGTAAATATTTCAGGTAAAATCATTTTACAGATTTTGAAAATCCACTAAAATAATTTTACAGTTAACATTTCCAGGTCTAGAGTATTTCTTACAGTGAAGCAACCAGACTTGGACAAGTACTGCAAAGAAGGGCACATTACTATTCACTATGATATAATTTAATATATTTTCCTATCCCTCATAAATGCAATCAAATATCCTATTTGCTTTATTTTTAAAATATTTGTTATGCTGAGGAAAAACATAACACTCATCACTCATCTTCTGTTTTCAAACAGCAATTGCTGCCAGTATGCCAAAAATAACTTTTTGTATACAGTCTACCATGGTATTCCTCCAGCTCTTACTTTTACCACACTGCAGCTGAAAGTATAAACCCAGGGTTCTTTGCATGTTATTTTTCCCAACAGTTAGCACTGTTCCTATTCTGAAGGCTCCTTGTTAACTAATAAATGCAAACCTTAAATTCAAAAACTATTTTCCCAAAATTTGTCCCCTCTTCCTCAAATTCATTATCTTCCTGTAGTTCCAGGGCTGAACATTATTTACTATATTACTTATACAGTGCCAAAAATTTGCACAGCATTTCACAAAACAACTCAAGATTGCAAGATCATTGAGGCAATGACTCAATCTAAGTTAAGTTAAAAAGAACAGGAGTTGATCACAAAAGCAGAAGGAAGTTGGGGTGTATATGTGGGTGTACAGACAATGAGACCAAGCGTTCACTTGGGTGAATACTGCTGATGTCTTCTGGATTGCATGGGATTTTATTATGAAATATATATAAACCTATGGTTGATTAAAAAAAACTTATAACAAGTGACTTTTGAGAAAAAGTCTGAAAGGACGATAGAATTAAGGAATGACAGCGTGTTATGAAATAAGTTCTGGGTGTAGAAGGAAATATGAAAGGAGGCACAAAGAGGACAGTAAAACAAGGAGCTTGGACTGAACAAAGAGGGCACCAGGGAGCAAAAGAAAGTATGACCAAAGGTAAGAAAAATTTAAGTTTTAGATGAGCTCAAAAGGAAAAATTAGGAGCCTGAGTGTCAGAGGGGAAAGCAACAGAGGCAATGGGAGGGGTCTGAACTGGGTTGAACTTGGGCAGTGGTGAGTGAAGCACATGATTTTCATAGCAGACTTTTGAATGGATGATTGATGTCTATCATCATGGTCAGCGGGAAGAAAGTTGCTGTAGTTAAAGCATGAGATAATCAAGGCACGTATAAGGGCTTTGTGCTGTGAACAGTGAGAAATAGTTGGATTAAAAAATACTGTAGTGATGACCCCAACAAAATGTAATGATCATTGTACGAGGAGAGGAGGGAGTTAAAATGACACCAAAATTCCTAATCTGTGGGAGGAGGAGGATACTGGGGTTGTCAACACTTATAGTGAAATTCAATGAGGGTGCAGAAGCAGATCTGGTTTGCAAGGAAGAGTGCTAAACTGATAAACTCACAGTGGACGAAGTCTGCACATGCAGCAAAGCAACCAGAAGTTGGGGGTGGGTGGGATGAATCAGTCTGACAGACACGGGGGCAAAGGAGCTAGGTAGAAAGGTTGGAATTTTAGATGGAAATCATGAATTGGATGGAAGAGAGTGAAGAAAGAGAAGGAATGAGAGGCAGGGAGACAAATAAGAAATGTCAATGGACTAGAGGTAACAGAAGGAATGAGAGCCAGAGATGGGGCAAGTGAGCAATACAGAGAAGGAGATAAAATGATCAGACAGAATTCAGCAGAAGGCAGATCAGTGACAGAGCAGTTCTTGTCAATGATATGGTCAAGGGAATGGCTTGTGTCTTGAGTAGAGAAATTGATCAAAGGCAGTAAGTCAGATGAGGGGGGTAATTAAGAGGAAATGTGAGTCAAGAGTGCCATTAACATGAAGTTCTAAGTTCCCAAGGTGCAGGGGCTGGATGACTTTTCACTTATAAAATTTTTAAAAGGCACACTGAAATCTAGTCAAACGTCATACGAGTTAAAAGCAGTTTCAGATATTATACCTGCATCTGAATTTTCCTGTCATTTTTCATATTTTTTCCCAATCACATTTACTTATTTTCTAAAACGCTTTTTTTCCCCCTTTCTTTCTCTCTCTTTCTTTCTTTGTGAAAGACTTACATAAACACAGGAAACCAACAAACTAACTACATATGAGAAAGAGTGCAATCTCAGTATGATTCCATTTGCAACTCCCCTGAACTGATTCCATAACTGTGCCCTAAATTATCAGTGTGGTTTACAGATAACTTGCAATAGATGAAACAAGAGGAAAGATTACTAGAGTACCACTAGCAGATGTTCAGATTCAAGTTCAACTGTTTGCAAAAATCACGATTTTTTTAAAAAATGTGTAACATAGCTGTACAGAAAAGGAAGAAAAGTTTCATTCTGTCCATCATACTGCATTTGCACACTGAATAACCGTTCTGGATGATCAATACCCTGATCAATCCAAGCTGCCTCCATTTGAAAACAGGGCAGAGTTTTTCTTTCTGTGAGGAATTTGCTGTTCACTTTGTTGATAAAATTACTCTGATTTGGACAGAGATGTCTGCATCCCCGGGTATAGCGCAATGTCTTGAAGGAACAAACAGAACAGTTTCTTTCACTGAATTTTGACCATTGACACTCAAAGTTCTGGAAGTGTTTAAAACACTTTGAGTCACTACCTGTGACGGGGCCATGTCCCTCTTGGCTGGTAAAGGCTAACGGAGATAATTTGCCTGTTGGTGGTTTAAAAAAAAAAAATCTGTCAGATTCTCTGGCTGAATGTTTGGTGTCTGGTGTCCTCAAAGAGACACTGGTAAGGCCTCTATTCAACAAATAATGACATAAACTTTGCCAGTTACACAGTCTCCCTCCTTCTGTTTGAGTGGTCAAATAGGTATGCTATCTGCAGTCTTCAGATTTCCTTGATCTCAGTCAGTCTCATTTTAAAACAGGTTATGAGATAGACACCAGTGGGGGCTCTGATCACGGATTTCTTCCTATCTATGGATGAAGACAATGCACCTCATGCTGATTTTGTTAAGATGACTGGTACCTTCAACACTGCTGGGCATGAGGTAGTATTGAGCTTTCTGTGGTTCCTACCAGCAGTGGATAGAACTGTTCTTAAGTGGTTTTGCTAATTTTTATATACAAGGACTCTCACTGTGATTTAGGGCAAGCATTCATCCAATTCTAGGGCACTCTCATGCAGAGTTCTACACAGTTCTACTGTCTACCTTCTTGTTAAGATAAACTTGAAAACCAACCTGAGATGATGTGCAACTATGGAGAGACTTCATGAGCACCAATGAAGTTGCAACATGGTATCGATCATGGCCTTCTGTCTAAAAAGATTAGGGTCCACAAAAGGAAAAAGTCAGGTACTTCATCCCTCATCTCCTGGATGAAGCCAGAATTTAGCAGCCAGGAGTATATCCCTTTAATTGTAATTGCAGATGCAACAGATTGTCATATCAAGACTGCCGACTTAGCCTCAAGGGAATGCCTTGTTCAGTCCAGACCTTTCTGAACCAGAGCCTTGAATATTTGTTAGTCACTGGCAACATATCAATCACAGACATCTTATCCTATAGATGTAATCCTATTCAGCCACCACAGCTTAATAATTAGTTATGCAAATAGCCAAAACAGCTGAAAAGTACAATTTCCTGCCCAAATGGTCCAGTCTCCTGGACATCCTATCAGAAAATGCAGAATGAAAGGTCTTGTCAGCTCTTTGGTCTTTAACAAGTGAAACCATCAAGGAGCCTACCTGCTTTTCAAAGTTGCAGGGTCTATGCTATGCAGTATGTTATCTCACAGAGGTAAATTCTTGAAGTATGTGTTTTACACCTAATTGCCTTTTGTAAACAACTGATGGTCTGTGGAAAACTGGTAACATTCTTGTGACCCAAAGACCTCTTGATACCAACTGGCAGAGGGCACAGGTGTACATAAGGATACAGGGTGTCCTGGGTTCACCACAAATGTCAAGCAAGGTCTCTAAAGAAAACCTGTGGCACACTGCATCATAATCACTGTGAGAGGTATGTAACCACAATATGTGAGGCGTTATATACACATGCTGAAAATTATATTCTCTAGGCCTTGTAGTTGAAAAGACAGGTCACTCAAAAACAGCGTGCCTTGAGACAAAATTCTACAAACAGGAGATGAGAGACACTTATCTCCCTGGTCTAGACCACTGTATATTGTGTGTTTTCCAATAGAAGTCTATCAGCATACTAAGTCAAATGCTAATGAAGAGCTTGCTTGCTGAGACTTCATAAGGAAATTAAAAGGAAGAGGTGAACAGCAGACAGGGAGGACAGCCCTGTTTTCAGGTGAAGATCAAAGTTCTGGTCTGCAATATCTGGGAGTGCAAAGAGATGCTCTGGTATCCTTCAGTCTGTAAAGACAGGCTGCCAGCAGGTTAGATCTCATAAAAGGGAGATCTCAGCCATCTTGGTTGAAAATGTTGGGAAAAGGACTTAGGGTAAGCTATCTTGTATGAGACCAGGAATGTCCTTGGGAGTAAAATTTAAGCTTTAGAAAGAGTATTATAATTTTGTTTTCTATGTAACAATTTGTTTCCAATATTCTCTCTATCATTTGAATCTCTGGTCTTTCATAATATATTTATAGTGAAAACAAGAATAAGTGTATCTAAGTACTGTGCATTAAGTGGAGTGGTGATCCTGAGTTAAAATTAATAAGCTGGTATGTACTATTCCTTTGGGAGTAGCAAATCTGAAAGTTCTGTATGTGTTCAGTGGAACAGGGGCTGGGCTCTCAAGAGGGATGCTCAGAGGACTTGGGGGTTGGTGTGTGCCTACCATTAACCAGTACAAAGTGAGCAGGGCCTCCTGAAACCTGGAAGGTAGGGCTTGTGCTGCCAGAGGCTAGTAGAGTCAAGGAGTTGATCCACAGCAAGCACAGACAAGACTTCCTCACACTAAGGGCACATGGTTGCGAGGTGCCTCACAATCCGGGGTACCCCTGAAAGAATCAGAGCTCTGTTTTAGCCATGCCAGAATGTGGAAAGAAAGAACATTTTTTTCTTTTGTTCTTTCCTCAGAAACATAAAAAGGTCTGTATTCTTAATCCTACTACACATTTTTCACACAGTAGGATCCTACTACACATTTTTCAATTGAAGTCAATCCTTCTTCTGTTATACCATAATCATCATCTGGTGAAGATTAAGCAGTGAAAGCAGCTAGGCTCCTAAGAAACAAAAGCCTGGTTTCCCTGCAAATGTACCTAGGAATGGAAAATTAGCAATATTCTATATACCTAAAATTGGGAATACTGCAGAAACTAGTAATGTTTCTCAAAACAGAAGAAAATTTTAGGTGTGACCACTATACATGTAATAAAGAAAGGATTATTTCAATTATTCTATTGTAGATGATACTGGACTTTTATTATATTTCAGATGATTTAGCTATATTTATAAACACACAACATTTCATAAATTTGGAAATATGATTATTGGTAGATAAAAGTTTCCCAACAGAAATAATACACTAATAGTAACAATAATCCAACATATTGTCCATTCTTCAAAACAGTTTTGATCACCCAAATAATATACACTGCAATTAAATGAAAGATAAAACAGTTTATATTGTACAGAAAAAAGTATTCTAAATCATACCTCAGGAGCTAGGTATTCTGGTGTACCACAGAATGTTTTCATAGTAGCTGCATCTGTGATTCCTTCTTTGCAAAGTCCAAAATCTGTAATTTTTATGTGGCCATCTTTATCCAACATTAGATTTTCTAACTGCATATTAGAAAAAGCACACACAATTAGATCTTAAGTATTTCTTAACAGGCTAATATACTACATGTCAACGAAAAAAACATAACTAAGCTATATCTGCTAGGTAACAAATTGCACTATAGTTTACTACGGTGCCATCAAGAGAGTGACTGTAGGTTCTGCCAATAGACACCATAAGAGTTTGCTCAATATACTTCTTTCCCACAGAACAAAAGCAAAAAAAACTTTCTAAAAATTTCCAAGACTCACATAATTTCCGGAGGACCTATTGCAATCATCAGAGAATTGTTTGTTTGGCAAAATTTTATAGCTTTCCTCTATCTGTGCGTTACCTGCAACTCAGGCTCATGGAAATGACCTTCAATTGCTACATTTTACTTACATTCTATTTTCAAATATTTAAGGAACCAGAATGAAAACTGGTACAATTCTTACTGGGAATTATCCCAGAATAATGACTAACACTAGTTCTCCAAAAGCTTCTTCTGTGTGCATAGAATTTGTTTGGACATTAAAAATAATTCAACATATATATACTGCAAACAAGCAAAACATTGTTCTGAGCTACTTTTCTGAATAGGAAACCTTAAATTTTCTCAGTAGAAAATGTGTTTATGAAAATGCTGATTCAACACTTGTGAACTACCTGACTTCACATCAAATAATGAATCTCTAGCATTCTCCAAGGAGATAGTAATCAGGGCCCCATGTATTCTGTGATTCCACAACTACAGAAGAATGGTGCATTAGAATTTTAGCTTTCTTTTTTAATAATGTTTCTAGTCCTTGTGGTCTAATGTGTAGCATTTTAACTAAACACAACCTTCCCCTCCCCCCCCACACACACACTAACTCTGCTTTTCTCAAAACTGTGTAACTTTATAATTACTTTGAGTTTGTCCCAATAGTCTTTGCAAAAACAAAAATTTGATTACTTGTGTTGTTGTTTTTTTTACCTTGAGATCACGGTACACAATCTTCCCAGAATGCAGATAGTCCAAAGCAGAGACAATTTCTGCACCATAGAAGCGTGTGCGGTCCTCAGAGAACACCCGCTCTCTCGACAAATGGAAAAACAGCTGCAGGGTAAACAGCAGGGACAGGATTGTAATAATTACTGATTTAGTGGGGGAAATTAACACAAACATAAAACACCTCTCATCACCATATTGTGATGATAGATAGTGTACTCTCAGTGGACACTCAGCACTCTTAGACAGCAGCTGGCTTATCTTTTCCAGGTTTCCAAGGGGGGAAGGCGAGCTGTTAAATCAGCATTTTAATCAATATACCAATCTTGTTTAAGGCATTCTGCTTGCTACCCATTTAACCTTCCGTTACCAGAAGAAGGAAGTATGCAACAGCATCATCCTGTACTTTTCCCTCTACCTCCTCCTCCCAAATTTTATTTTTAGCTGTTGAGACATATCATTTAGACACCTGAACACGGATATTACTGTAAGATTTTTCTTCCTGTTAATTGCCTGACTTACCTCTGAACTGAGAAAATGTCTAGTCCTTAGCTGGACAGTCACCAAACAAGTGAAGTATGACATTATGCAACCATAACATATTACAGTATTTTACAAACCATAAAACAACTATCTGGTATTTTTGTAAAACCAAACCTATATATTTGTGGTATAATTTTGGTACACAAACTATACATTTACTCGATTTGATACTCTTCTTCTGTCCCCCTTTCAGCACTTCATAATTAAAATTTTACTCTGTAGACATTTCTTAAACTGAAAGTATTTAGTGAAAAAAATTAGTCATTAAATGATACGCATTATAAAACACAAAGAAAAAGTGTAGCATGAATCTGAAGTTCTGTAGCTGAATAAGCCTCTTACGAACTAGTACAAAATAATAAAACAACTCCAACTCCCGCTCCCCCCCCCCAAAAGAAAAAACTTACAGCAGAGTTAAACTGCAGAATATGACTATTCATTCCATTCACTAGATATACCCCTTTTCTACTTTAGAGATGTGGACAGATTCTTTAAACACAACCAATCTTCAAAATCCATTAGTTTCCATCTACAGACTAGTTTGCTATTCTATATAAAACAGCTCATGTGACTTGGTATACATGGGCACCCTCTTTTCTCCCCACAAATTATATTAAAAATACTAACAAGGAATAATGAATAGCAATCCTAAAAATATGGAAACCTTCGCTGTTTGCAAACCATGTACTGGACAAGAAAATCTACAGTAAAACTATATAGTGTTTTCATGCAGTGCTAAAAAAGAGAAGAAATAATTCCAAAACATAGGTTAAACATAAAAGAAACGCATAATAATAGATTTAACTTACATATTACCAAAAGGTAGCTAAACAAAGTTTGAAATACTAAACATTAATACAGTGTTGGATATGGAAATTAAATTACTTTTTAAATGTTTTTTGCAGTTATTTCAAGCTTGTAGACACTTCAAAATATAAATTATACATTAAGCATCAATACAAATATTTTGGTCAACAACTTCCCTGCAATTATATTTTAATAACGTTTTTATTTTTTAGTTGCAACCTGAAAAAACATATATATTAAGACAGTATAGCAGTCTATATTTGTTGGTCCAGGTGCCTCATGCAAAATTTAGAAAACAGAGTTAGATACAATTTTGGATCACAAGCATTATCTCATTTTCTGTGTAACCTCCACCATTCTGTAAAAAAATTATATATTTTTTCATGAACACTGAAACTTTGTTTCCTAAGTATCTAATATGCTCCTGCTGCTTATTTCCTGCCTCACATAGCAATCTCCTTCTATGACATCACAATTACTGGCAGTGGGGAAAATATTAGAAACTGATAATACTGGCATATCAGATACGGAGTAAACAAAGAATTTATGAGCTAAGGAACAGAGACTGTTTTCATACAATGTCCCTAATATTATAAAACAAGAGAGGAAAAATAAAATACAATTTATACAGTATTAGAATAATTTCTAAACAGAATTGTTTATCAAAGGTTTCCATGCAGTGTTCACCAAATGCATAGTAAAACTGAAATTTTCTCAATGTTAAAATATAAAAGCGAGATACACGTAAGTATTATGTCTTAGTCGTGCTCTTCTTGCTTCACAGAAATGGAAACCAAGAATCATTCATCTTAAAAAAAAATTAAATGCTCAAAGTAATATAAAATAACTTGATTTTATTTATTTTGCTTTATAAAGCTAGTAACTAGACATTTTTCAAATTTAACAAATATATACTCCATAAAAACTATGTAGCCTTCTCCTCTGACATCTGGAAGAATGGTGAAAGAGAAGGAGATGTCTGGTTGCCCCCATATGAATGGCTGTATACAAGAGAGAGTTACAAATTTTCCATCTTCAGACTGTCCCAGTAGCTTAGCAGTAAAACTCCTCAGAACATTCTTGAACCTCAGGGGTTCAGCAATGTCAGAGCAGATAACAAAGCACTGAAAATAGAAAAGGTATGGATTTGAGCCAGCAGGAGTTGATAATCTACCTTGACAAAGCTTTTGATTATTTAGAGTTTGGTTTGATTTTTTTTAAGTCCCTTATTGTAATTCTCATTCAAAATATCACATCCAAGATAGCAAGGCCAAATTAATAGGGCTAGAAACTACTTGCAATAGGCCCCTGGTTGCCACAGAAGACATGAGATCCCGAGTGAAGCTAATTCCAATATCAGGTCTGACAAGAGCTCAGTGCACTCAGGTAGCAGTTCTAACAACTAGCAGCCTAATCTGTACCAAAAGGTCCCATATTCACTTTATCCAAGGACGCACAAGGTAGACACATTAAGTGAATCCATCTTTAAGAATCTCCTTCACCTGAGATTAGATAGAAAAAGACCAGTGATACCTTCTCTCTGGTACTTTCTAGACTCACAAAGGATCAAATATCCAACCAGACACAGTTGAGTCAATAAAGGATCACTCAGACAGGCCTCAGAAATACATGCAAGGTCTGACATCCTCCTTCATGATTAAATCAGGTCTTATTAGCTATCAACTACACTTTAAGCAATAGAAGCTTGTAGTTAAAATCACTGTTTGCCATTGACCCACACCCCTAAAAGAAGGCCTCAGAAAAAGTTAAGTGGCCAGCAGGTCTGGCAACAAGTGTCAACCACCTGGTCTACCAGTAAAAAAAAAAAGAATTGTCCCCCTACCTAGTGTCATTATTTATTTGTACAACTGTAGCGCCTAGGAGCCCCAGATGTAAACCAGGACCCCACTGTGACAGGTGCTGAACAAAAAACAAAAACACAGTCCCTGCCCCAAAGAGTTTACAATCTACGTATAAGACAAGAAACAATAGATGGATACAAAACAGATCGGGGACTAAAAAGGAACAATGAGACTATATTGTTCAGCAAGGTAAGCAGTGGTCTCAGCACACCAGCGGCCTAACTATTGTCAAGTTTGCCTTTCTTACCCCTCGCTAGTCAATTCAGGAATACAAGATTTTCATCTAAATAATGTTAAAATTCAGGCTTACATCTCCTTTTTCCTTCCAAAAGCACAGTTAATTGTATAATAATTTATAATATAAATAAGATACAAGAGAAACAACCAATCTTTTGGAAATAAGTACCTTAAACTAGACACTTATTCAGTAATTGACTTGCAGATTTTCTTGAAAATCCTTTAAAATGACTCTTTGTTATACCTAATTGAAATAGATCAATTCATCTGACCAAAAAAAATAGGGCAGGCCTTCTAGCCGAGTACTTGTCCCCACATTCTTCCTTCTTCCATAAGGCTAGATGGGTAGATAATTCAAAATGAATAATTTGCCTAACTTCACATCTTCCTCTTTGTGATTGTCTGTGAGGGAACGGTGATTTTTATCAGATTAATTTATTAATCTCTGAATGACTTCTGCAGATAGTTCTTGGTTTGTACCTTGTCCCTAAGCACTCTGTTACAAATATTCAAAATATGGACGATTTTGATCATTTACATAATCTTGGAAACAAATGTATGTTTCTGTGCCCAGAAGAGATGAACATAGCTAAGAACTGAATTTCCACTGCAAATATGTTAATGTGCTGAAACATTCTGCAAATACATTTAAAATTGAAAATGTAGGTAACATTCCTATAGTAAACTCATTTACTAGAATGACAAAAATGTAAAGCCTATATATTATATATATATATATATATATACACACATACACACACACATACACATACACACACCCTGTACAAGAACAGTCAAATTTTTATTAAAAAATTTGAGCAAATAGTCAAAGAAAAAATATGCTGCGTCCATCCAGCTCTTGGTGGCACTTTAAGTTTGGCAAATGAAGATCATGACGTTCTTAAATATTGTCAAAAATACATCCATATGCTGTGATCTGAGATGACTTACTACAATGAAATATTATCTTCATTCATTGCTTCTCCATATGTTGTGAAAAGTTTAAGTAGTATTTTGAATACAGCTAAAAAGTTTCACAGTATATTTAATACAAGTCTCAATTTCTATCATTATCATAAAATTAAAATACAACAGAACAAGTATTCTGAAGATGGCTAATCAAGCAATGAGAAACAATAACCTGTGTAACAGTGCTGATTATTATACCCTCAAGTGCACAGGGAGACACAAAGCGAGGCATTTAGAGGGAGCATTAATAAGTATTTCTGCACACTCTGAACGGTATTAGTGGAAATATAAAATTTAAATTAATTGGGCCTGATACGCAGGTCCACTCCAGCAGTGGAAAGCAATAGATAACTAGATGAGCCTACCTAAAGGGAATCTCCAGATGGCAAAAAGCCAGTATAGAGGTTCACCCTCTTCCCTGCACCAGTATAAGGGAAGATCCCAGAAGAAGGGGAGTGGGACAAGGATGTTCCTATTTTGGGCTGCAAGAATGGTCCCCAAGGTATAACTTAGATCACCTTTGAGGCTGTTCTAAATTATGCCTGGAACTGGACCAGCCATCATAAAGCCAACTTTGTCCTCTATCCTGCTAGGAGTTCTCAGCATCTCTGTACCTAGCCAAGGATCTAGCCAATTTACTTTTAATTTTTAAATTAAAACATTCTTAAACTATGTACATTACAGATCATAATTAATTTTGAAAATCACGTGATCAACTAACCCACTAGGTATAAATGCACAGTTCAGAACATCATTTCAAGTAGGTAGCCTCACTACAATACTACACAAAAACAGAAATAAGCCACACTTGAAATAAATAAAAATCCTTCATTATAATTTTAAGGCGTTTTACGTCCACTTTTCTTTCAATGATTTCTAGGAAGGTTTTCTTTCTATTCCTCCTTTCCAAATTTCCCTAGGCTACCCACCAAGTTTTTAGTTGTCTGCATCACCTTTGAGTTCCCACACCTGCACCTCAGCCTAGCATCCCTACCTCTTACAGCAGGGGTGGGCAAACTTGCAAACTTATATCGGGGTTGCAAAACTGTACGGAGGGCCAGGCAGGGAAGGCTGTGCCTCCCCAAACAGCCTAGCCCCTAGTCCCCTGACTGCCCCCCTCAGAACCTCTGACCCATCCTAGCCCCCTGCTCCTTGTCCCCTGACTGCCCCCTCCCAGGACCCCCCGCTCCTAACCGCCCCCCCCGGACCCCACGCCTTATCCAAACCCTCCCCCTCCCCGCTCCCTGTCCCCGGATTCCCCCGACCCCTATCCACACCCCAGCCCCTGACAGGCCCCACGGGACTCCCGCACCTATCCAACCCCTCCCCCTACTCCCTGTCCCCTGACTGCCCCCCCCCGGGATCCTCTGGCCCTTATCCAACCGCCTCCTGCTCCCTGTCCCCTGACTGCCCCGACCCCTACCCACACCCCTGCCCCTAACCACCCCCCTGGACCCCACGCCCTTTCCAACCCCCCATGCTCCCTTTCCCCTGACTGCCCTGCCCCCTATTCACACCCCCGCCCCCCTGACAGGCCCCCCAGGACTCCCACGCCTATCCAACTGCCCCCTGCTCCCCATCCCCTGACTGCCCCCCGGGACCTCCTGCCCCTTATCCAAGCCCCCCAACCCCACCCCCCCGCTCCCTGCCCCCTTACCATGCCACTCAGAGCGGCAGGACTGGCTTATTGGAAAGACTGGGAGGTGGACGGGCGCAAGTCACACTGCCGGTGCAGCGGCGTAACTACAGGAGAGGGGGGACAGCAAGAGAGGGGCTGGGGGCTAGCCTCCCTGGCCGGGAGCTCAAGGGCCAGGCAGGACGGGCCCGTGGGCCGTAGTTTGCCCACCTCTGTCTTACAGCATGGCATCTGAACGTGTGTTGTTGATAGAGCAGGCCTGCTCCTCTCCAATTACAGAAATTCTAATAAGCACCAGAAAAGAATGAACAAGGCAAACCTACCTGGAAAAATGGACAAGGTTTTCCCACTGGTGTCATCAAAAATCAATGGTACCAAAAAACATTCTTTGATCCCTCATGTACTCACCTACTTACTTAAACTAGGAGATCTAGGAGTAGATAACGTTTTGGGTTGGGATACTGATAGATTCAGCAGACCTCTGAATCAAAATTGTCTGGACCACATTGGAACTATGAGGATTAGCTTGGCCGAGTCCTATTTGAGTTTGCAGAGCACTCTGAGAATCAGAAGAGTTAGGGAATAAGCATATAACAGGTCTCTTGATCATGTTATCAGGAACAGGTTGACTGTGGATGCTGGGCTCATTCTACCTCTCGAGCAAAAGCTTGGACACTTCTTGTTATAGTGAGTGATGAAGAGGTCCATCTTCAGATTTCCCCAGTCCATAAAGATGTCCTCCAGTATCTTGTCTTTAATCTCCCACTTATAATTTGTGAGGAAGTGTCTGCTAGGTTGTCCACAAAAGTGTTACGCTGTCTAGGTAAGTGTACTGCCACCAGGGATAGCCAATGTTTCATGCACCAATTCCTGGCAGAATGGGAGAGATCTGGCTCCATCCTCTTTGTTGATATAAAACTTGGTGGTCATGTTGTCAGACATGATTTGCAGTGACTGCCCTTCTATTAGGGCAGGCCTTCCCTACAGCTCTGAGCTATAAGAAACTGATGTGTATTCTCTTCTCCCTTGGGGACCACAGACCCTGTATCTTTAATTTGTCCAAGTGGGTATCCAATCCTAACAAGGATGTGTCGGTGTTCATGGTATTGGATGACAGCGACACCCAGAAGGGGACACCTCTGCAGGCATTCATTGGGTTTTTTCCCCACCATGCTGGTGAAGACAGAACCCAGCGTGGGATAACACAAGGCATACCCAGCTGATGTTTGGAGGATGTATAAACCAGCTTGAACCAAACAAGCACGCAGTGGAAGTAAAGTCTGGCATGCAGTGTAACAAAAATGTAAAAGGCCATGTGTCCGAGAAGTGTGGAGATATAACCTTACATTGGTACATGGGTTTCCCTCCCATTGGAGAATTAGGGCAGACAGGTTCTTGACTCTGTCCTGAGGTAGATAGGTCCTGGATGTGGAGGAGTCTAGGATTGGACCAATGAATTCAATCCTCTGACCCTGAGTTAATGTTGATTTCTGTTTGTTGACTTTTAGGCCTAAAATCTGAAAGACTACGGTGCGGAAGGCTACAGAGGCCTGCTGAGATTTCCCCCATATGAGCCAATTGTCCAGGTAAGGATACATGTTGATGTTGCATCTTCTCAGAAAAGTTGCCACGACTGATAGCAACTTTGTAAATACACTTGGTATCATGAAGAGTGCAAAGGACAACACTCAATACTGATAATGGTCCTGCTCCGCTGTAAACCTTAAGTACTTCTTGTGAGGCATAATGATGGCGATGTGAAAGGATACATCCCAAAAGGTCGAGAGAAGCAAACCAGTCTCCGGAGTCCAGAGTCAGGATCATTGATGTGACGGTGACCACCCTGAACTTCAACTTGTGAATGTGTTGAGGATTCAAGGATCAAAGATGGATTCCTTTTTCTTTAGAATAAGGAAATAGTTGCTGTAAAATCCTTTCCCCCTGCATTACGTAGTCTATCACTCCGAGAGAGAGGAGCATGAGTATCTCTTGATGTAAAAGATTCTCTTAAGAAGGGTCCATGAAAAGGGATGGGGAAGGGGAGTTGGGTGTAGTAACCATCGAAATCTGGTGGAGTGCCCATGTGTTAGTGGCTCCATGGCCCTTTGGTTTGTCGTGATAAGGGACCAAGGGTGCCTGGAGTGAGCTACATGATTTCTGAAGGGAAGGACTGAAACGTCAGGAGTCACACACGAGACATGTCTCGACCATCACATCAAATCGAGTATTTCTAGGACTCTGAGGCTTGGTAGGTGTGAGAGGAAGCAGTGGGTGGTTTCCTCCTGTGGAAGCACTAATGTTTCCTGGGTGGTCCCAATGTCCTTTGGTGATAGAAGGATGGCACAGTTGTCTCTGTGAAGTATAAGGCTGTTTGATATATCTTCTCTTAGGAGCTGGTGTGTACACTCTGACGGAAAGTGAGGTGGCTTGTGAGTCCTTCAACATATGGAGTGCCCCATCATCTTGGAACTGAATAATTCAGCCCCTTCAAAGGACAGATCCCCCACTTTTGTTTGGACTTCTCTGGGGAACCTCAGCCCCAGAAGCCAAGATGCCTGTCACATAATGACTGCCATTACGATAGATGTGGCAGTCTATTCACCACATCACGTGCTGTTTGCAGACTTGTCCTGGATACTAGCTGACCCTCGTTGACTAGCAATATAAATTCCGCAGGACTTTCATTTGGCAGGTTACTACAAAGGGAAACAGTCTCTAACATATGTGGAACTCATACCTGGCCAATATGGCCTGGTAATTGGACACATGGAACTGTAGGCTTGCCGAGGAGTAAAGCTTTTCAAACACATAAATCAGTCTCTCTGGCTCTTTCTCCTTTGGTGTGGGCCTGAATTGTTTTACCGTTTCATTTGCCACTGTAACTACAAGGGAGGATGTATGTAATGATGTATGTAAAAGAATTCCACACCTTAGGAGGCACATGGTATTTACAATATGCCCTACAAAAGATAGGGGATGCTGAAACAGACATCTGCCACAGAGTATTGGCAGGGTCCATAATAGCCTTGTTGACAGGGAGAGGGCTATTTTTACCATTTTGAGGCCTAGAGTATGTTCACTAACTTGTGTGTCTGCTCCTGTACCTCGTCAATAGGGATTTGGAGGGCTCCAGTCACCCTTTGTAATAGGTCTTGGAAACCCTTGCAATCATCCAACTCTGGGGTCATTTGTGGCATTACAGCATCATCGGGGACAGGGAGGATGGAGTTGCCCAGACTGGGAGGTTGCCCTCTAGGCCTATTCTTTCATTTCTTCCTCCACTACCTGTGATTGGAGCAGAGCCAGGAGGGGTGGTTAGGAGGTCTGTAGAGCCAATATTGTGTGTGAAATAACCTTCTGGCAGTGCTGTTTGTTGCCTCTGGCTAAAGTTTCTCTGAGCACACTAGGATCCCCAGCAGGACCATGGGGCATTGGCAGATAACAGCCTGGAGACCAGGGGGTAGGGAACCATGAGTCATGGTTTTGAGACTTCCTGTAGCTCTCTTGTGAAGAGTGCTGGACTCTCTATATGACGTTGAGTAAAGATACTATTGGTATGGATCTTCCTCACTCTCCAACTCTAAAAGATGCTGAGCTCCAGGGGCCAAGCTGTGTTCCTTGATGTGTTAGGGACTGACAGTGCCACACCTGTCCATAGAGTGAGTGCCCCAGCATTGCTAAAGTTGACACCAAGGAAGACTGCAATTTCAGATGTATCTGCGGCTCTATGGTGCTGTAAGATGAGGTAGTATGAACAGATGAGCTGAACCAAATTTTCTTGGGGTGACATGACAATGTCTCCCATGGTCAAGGAGGGAACCTTAGCGTGCAGCCCTGGTTGACTTGGCTCCAGTGCCAGGAGGATTGGCACTGGGGCCATAGAGACAGATAGCACCAGGGTTAGGCAGAGATCTTTCCCAAAGGAGTGGATTTGGTGCCAGGCACTTCGGTGCTATTCGGTTGGAATTGGCATGAGAGTGAAATTCAGTGGGAACCATTCTAAGCCAAGCAGTATTAGAGGATTTTTGGTGCCACAGGGAGGTATTCCTCTAAAAGCAAGCCTAGGTAAGTGACCTACCTATGGGGCTCCTGGTCCTTTGCAGTGTATCAGAGGAGGATGCCGTCTTTATAATTGTGGTCTGAGCTGCCACCACCAGGGCTCTTTAAGGCAGAGACCCTACACTCACTCTCTTGGGCTCCAAAGGTTCCTTTATGGGTGGGAGGGGTTGGGTCCTAACAAGCCCAGTTGAGAAGAGGGTCTCATGGACTCAGTCATCAGGAAGACTTGAATGCAAACCTCTCTCTCTCTCTGTCCTTCCTGGCACAAGAACTGAAGGACTTACAAACTGCATATTTGCTGGGAAAGTGTGAATCTCTAGCATGAGGAGCAGTGCTTGAATCCAGGAGAACCAGATGACACCATACCAGTAACAAGTAAAAATTTAAGACACTAACAATTACAACAGTCAGATAACTATGTCTATATATATATTGACTAACTAAACTATAAAACCATTAAAGCTAAGAACTAATATAGAAAGGCTGGCAGTCTCTCAGACAGTCAGGGCTCCGTCTCCAACCCTTTAGGTAGAGACACTGAATGGCTGTGTGGTGGGGCGGCTGCCCCACACAGGCAGAAGAAGGGTTAAAACAGCCTTGGGAAAGCTGTGCAAAACCCAGCCAATTAGGACAGGGCTTATTGAGGCAGCCAATAGGGAGAAGGCTTAGTAGAGAAGCCAATCAGGGCCAGGCTGGCCAATATAAAAAGGGCTGCTGAGCAAAATAGGAGCAGTCTCTCCCTAGATGCCAATGGAGGAGGACTGACTGCCTTGTAGGAGGGTTGAGAGAGAGCGAGAGAGCGAGCGCGCGCGCCCCACGGACACAGCAGGGCTGGGCAGAGTCAGGGGAGGAAGAGGGAGCCCCAGCCTGCTGGCTGCCAGACTGAGGCCTTGATTCCAGGGCAGAGAAGGTGCTCGAGCTGCAGGGAAGTGGCCCAAGGAAACAGATGGTGAAGCAGGAGGAGCAGCAATATGTGGCTGCCAGCTATGGGGTCCCTGGGCTGGGACCCGAATTAGCGGACAGACCTGGGTCCCCCTTCCATCCCTCCCACTTGCCACCGAGGGGAGCGGCCAGTGCATGGACTGCAGTTTGCCACTGAGGCAAGTGGCTAGACCAGAGACTGCAGTTTGCCACCGAGGCAAGTGGCTGGACTGAGGGCTGTTGGGTCCCCCAGAAGCAGGGAGAGAATCGGAGAGCTGTGTCCAGAAGAGGATGCCGCGGCCTGGGGAGCAACGTGGGTCCTAGAAGTGTAGGCAAGAGTGACTAAATGAATGCTAATTCCCAGGATAGCCAGCAAGAGGCACAGCGGTGGTGAGTCCTGCCCCGTTACATGCAGCCAGTGCGCTTCACCTTTATATGCCCTCAGCACAGCTCAAAAGGGCTGAGGGGCGCATATGCACCATCAGTACAATGTGCATATGACTAATCACTGAAAAAAGAATGTGGAATTATTCGATATTTTAATTTTTATGCTCTCTCAAGCTATATTCTGCACCTCAGGAAATAAGTAATGTTTGTTTCAGATTGTAAGCAATCTGAGGCAGGGATTGTCATTTGCAACATGTAGAGATGGTTGAAAATGGAATAAAACCAGGAGCTTAAAAATAAAAGAAGCAACTGTATACAGTTGTTTTCTTCCCCTGGTTAAGGTGTAATTCCTCTCAAGTCTTGCCAAGAAACATTAATATCACCTGCTCTGATAAGGAAGAACCAAGTGGTTTGCTGTATCTGCTGAATCAAAATAAGAGCTATGAGAAAAGAGAAAAAATGCAAAATATGACAAATACTGTAAGGTTTAATGTTGAGAAAACCATCTGGTTAGTTTTAAAATCTGATTTTACTGAGTTATAAATACATAGGTAACAACCAATTAATGTCTTATATTGAAGTTTAAATCTGAAAATATACTGAAACTATAAAAAATGAGAAATTAATAGGCATATTCAGAATATTCTCCACAAGAAGTTACATTTTTGCATTGCTGCAAATTTCTGAGCTTTACTGCCAAATAATAAAAATTAGAGATAGGAAGCATCTATTAAATTATACAGCATATTCCCCTGCCAGGGGGATTGTTCCTGCAGTGGAGTTTATAACATTTTGGGCAGTAGATGATCACTGAGCGCATTCTGCTATACAAGACAATGTATGTAATATGCTGTGATACTAATTTATTGCATCAAACTGCAGCCACACCAATTGCTGGTGCCTTTTGGTGGCAGGTGCCCAGTGTATGTGATTGTTCGATAGGGGGGTTTGGTTTCCTGATAAACTGGAATTGGGAGTTGTGATAAATGAAGGGGGGTGTAGCTCCATTTAATAGATAGCCAGCCAGCCAGCCAGCCAGCCAGCTGTAAAATCCCTCTGGATAGGTGTTCTTTACTTGCTTAACCTGTAAAGGGTTAAAAAGTCCCCCAGGTAAAGAAAAAAAAAGTGGGCACCTAACCAAAAGAGCCAGTGGAAAGGCTAGAACTTTTTTAAATGGGGAAAGAAACTTTTTTGTGTGTGTCTGTTGTTCTTCAGAGAAGCAGGGACAGAGCATCAATGCTATAAGCAGGAACGCTATGTAAAGTTTGAACCAGGTATGAAAAATTCCATACCTAGAAGGAATCATTTAGATAGGGAACATTTAGATAAATGAGATCATGTTTATTCTTTATTTTGGCTTGTGAATCCCCTCTATGCTAACCCCAGATGCTTTTGTTTGCTTGTAACCTTTAAGCCAGGGATCGGCAACCTTTGGCACACGGCAAGCCAGGGTACGCTCCTTGGGGGGCTGGGCCAGTTTGTTTATCTCCCACATCCGCAAGTGTGGCCGATCGCGGCTCCCACCGGCTGCGGTTTGCTGCTCCAGGCCAATGGGGGCTGCGGGAAGCAGCACAGGCTGAGGGATGTGCTGGCCGCTGCTTCCCGCAGACCCCATTGGCCTGGAGCAGCAAACCGCAGCCAGTGGGAGCTGTGATCGGCCAAACTTGCGGACACGGCAAATAAACAAACCGGCTCAGCCCACCAGGGGGCTTACCCTGGCGGGCCATGTGCCAAAGGTTGCCGATCCCTGCTTTAAGTTGAATGCCCAAGAAAGCTATTTTGGGTGCTTAATTTTTGGAATTGCTCTTTTAAAATTTAGCAACAGCCTAAGTTCCAGATGTATTTTCTTTCTTTTTGTTTTAATAAAATAAAATTTTTTAAGAGGGATTTGCATTTTTATGTCCTAAGAGGCTTGTGCATATGCTGTTTGATTAGCTGGTGGCCACAGCTAATTTCCTTTGTTTTTGTTCTCGGCTCTTCCCTGGAGGGGGGCTGAAAGGGCTTGAGGGTACCCCATAGGGACAAATTCCCAAGTGTTCCTTCTTGGGTCCAAGGGCTTGTGGTTTTTTTGCATTTGGGTGGTGGCAGCGTTTTCCAAGCCAAGGTCAGAGAGAAGAGCCTGGAGTGACAAGTATTCATTTTTAGAATCCTTGATGGCCCCTACCTTCTGCACTCGGAGTGACAGAGTGGGGATTCAGCCTTGACAGGAGTGGATTAAGCACCTCCTAAAGAAGGTGAGGAGCAGGGCTGGGGCTCTGAATGACTGGTATAATGGGGGGGGGGGCAACCTTTCCCGCCACCTTAACCCTCGTACCATGTGATGGTGTTTGGGTCACAGCAACAGTACTGGGCCCAGCTATAATGGGAGTGGGGTTGCCAGCAGGCAGCTCTCCACCAGGTAGAAGCAGGGATGGATTTACATCTCATGAGCCCCTAGGCACAGCATCTTTAGTGCCCCCCTGCCTATAGCCAACCTTCATGTTTTCTGTAAATATGAAACTTTTAACCCACTTAACTTTTAGGCACCCCTTGGCACGTGCCTCCTGTGCCTAATTGAAAATCTGGCCCTTGGTGGAATGGATTTCAAAGGAAGGATGCTTTGCATGGACAAGTTTTTTCCAGATCTATTTCCAGGTTTGATACTTATTAAAGTTGCAGCCTAGTTAAACCACAGTTAAACCAACTTGCATGTCCTCCTTATGTTTCTGGAACAAATGCTATCTCTAACACCTTTATATAATATGTACACTATTTTTTAACTTCTGTTAAAAAAAAAAAAAAGTTATATGTAATCAAAACCAGGAAGACTGAAGGATTCCTCATCTGGTATCTAACCCTCTGATCTAAACCTCTGAATTGCTCCCTCCGGCACCGCTACACCATATTCTTGAGCCTCCCTTACACTTTAAGTCCTTGGTCATTAGGACAAATTCCTAAACCAGATGCAAACTCCTAGTGTTCAGGTATGATTATGGAGTTATGACAGCTACTAATTTGGCAACTATGCACCATAGGAGAATATTCTTAAAGTGAGAGAGGAGGGAGAACAGTCAACATGGGCCTGTCCAGCATTCAAGCAGAATATGAGGATATATTTCAAGGAGATGGACCCTAAAGGGCAAGCTGCAGAAACTGATACCCATGGGCTGCACATAAGGCTACAAAAATGCAGAGTTCCATTAGCTCTAGTGGAGCCCCTGAAGAAGGAACCAGCAAACCTGCAAAGAGGCCTCATTACACTCACTGAAACCAGCACAGAGTGGATCAGAATTCCATTAGCGCTGAGAAAACCTTCAGGTAAATAGAGAATCTGCATTGACCCAAAACTACTGAACAGAGCACTGAGAAGTCACTACCCATTACCAATGACTGAGGACACACTATTCAATTTATCCACGGCAAAAGTGATATCAAAAATGGTTTCTGGCAGGTGGAGATAGGAACTGAAGGGTATGAATGCCTCTGGGCATCAATCTGGCCCCAGAGGTGTTCCGTGTAAACTGAACCAGGCCTCATCCAACAGACTGCCAGGCATAAAGACTGCAGCTGATGACATTCTTATTGTAAGAGAAGGATATGTCTATAACAAGGTAATCCAGGCCCATGATACCAAGATGCAGCAACTCAAACTAGTGCCATGAGTGGAATACTGGGTTGAATCCATACAAGCTGAAGATAAGGAGAACTGAGGTCCCCTGTGTCAGACATCTGCTGACCTCTGAGGGACTCCAGCCAGTCTCCAAGAAACTGACAAACATTAAGGAAATGCCCTGGCCAAAGGAAGTGATGGGAGTCCAGCAATTTATATTAATGGCCAACTGTCTACACAGATTCAATGCACACCAATAAGTCTGTGAGCCCTTGAGACAGTTAACACACAATTATGCAGTGTGGGAATAGTGAGAGACTCAAGAAGCAGCATTTGAAAGAGTAAAGAAAATCATAAGCCAGGCATCAGTCCTGAGGTACTGCTGCCCTGCAGAGCAGCTAGAGCTTCAGTGTGATGTCTCAGAAGAAGACCTAAGAGCAACAAAGTCAGAAGCCCACAAAATTTGCTATTGGAGCCCTGACAGACACAGAGGCTATGCACAGATAGGAAAGGATCCATGGGCTGTGGTATGTGGAATGGAACAACTCCAGCAGTTCATCTTTGGGCACAGCACAGTTGTGCACTCTGATCAGAAGCTATGAGAAAGTATCATGAAGTCATTGCTGAGAGCACCCAAGTGACGACAACACATTATAGACTCCAGCATGCTGATGTACACACAAGGTATTGTACAAGAAAGTCACTACTGGCAGCAGATATATTGAGTGAGGCATACCTTCCAGAGCACAACACTGATGGCTTTGTGGAACAGGAGATAGAATCTATCAATACATTCACACTTCGGATGGGGGGCCCCAGGCAAACAAACAAAACACTGAATAGGGTGGGGTGCTACAGGCACAAACAGTTCATATTGCAAGGCTGGCCAGATGCCAAGGAGCAAGTACCTGCAGGTGAGGGTTGAGCTGTGTGTGCAAGACTCTAAAAAAAAATTTTTTTTTTTTTAAAGGAAACTGAGCAGTAATCCCAGCAGATTTAAGAGAAAACATCATGAGATAGATACATGCTTCACACCTGAAAAAGGAGGCATAGTTAAGATGAGCTAGTCAGGAATTAACGCCCAATTCGGAGCAGAGCATACACAGAACAGTGTAAGATGTACAACAAATAAAGTAATCAACAGAAGGCGACTACAGCCTCACGAAATCCCATCTGAACCCCAGGAAAAAGTTAATAAAAGTTACATGGTCAAAGCAGGTTACTACTCCAATTTCTGGGAGGTGAACGACCTGGAAAAAAAACTCAGGCCAGAAGTGTCATCAGGAAACTAACGGTTCATTTTGCAAGATATGGCAAACCTGACCTCCTATGCTCAGACGGTGGGTCACAATACACTACATCCAAAACAAAAAGACTCTGCGCCAAGTTGGCAGTCAAAGCCAAGAAACTGATGCCAAAGGCAAAACAGACAGGAAAGGATCCTTCTACCTGACAACATTGGAGCATCGCAATATTCCCTCCCAGGGAATAGAGAGCCGCCCAGGACAGAGACTGATAAGAGAACCAAGACTCTACTTCCCAGGAAGGACTGTCAGCTGCAGCCCAGCAAAGGAACAAAGGACAGTACACTAAAACAGTTAAGGGAATGCCAAGCTAAGTGGACATTCCACTACAACAAAAGAGCCAAGGACCTAAGGCCACTACACAGAGGTAAGCAAGTCTACAGTCCAACCTTCAAACAGCCACACAAAGCAGTGGCACAAGGTAACAGTTCAAGCTGCAATAGAACACAGGTCAAATAAGGTAGGTACAGATTCAGAACAGTGGCAGAGACAAAACAGAAGACAACTGTGGTGTAGTGATGGACGGGAAGGTGAAGACACAAGAAGAACCTCAATCATCAACTGGCCTGACACAGGAGAGTTGGAAGAATTAAGTATATGAGCAATACAGAGGACCAATAGGACACCAACCAACAGAATAAAGGTAGCAACAGGATGGTAGCAAGTGCCCCACCAACAGTGCTAACACAAACAAGAAGTAGGATACCAAAGACCAGCACAACTGAAGAATTATGAGGCCTAACAGGCAGCAATGGGATGGCTCTAAAGGCCACGTCCCTATGGGTGGATTATGTATTAGTAACCTCTGGCCCCTGCAAGTCAAATGCTTGTACAAAAGAGACAACTACAATTGTTAAAAGGAAAGATGTAGCAACCTGCATGGGACTTGGAGGGAGGAGTACAGGCTGCAGGAGGGAAGAGTCTCTAGTAGGCAGTAGGCATGCACATGGCTAGACTGCTAGCTATAACACTAAACTTATTTCTTTGACATGCACTGAAACTTTAAAATAAAACTAGATTTTCAAAAATCAAAGCATGCTTTTGAAAATCTGGCCCTAAACTTTTTACAGGTAGTTTCCTATTTTAAGAAAATTAAATCAAACACAAATAATTTTAAAAAAATCCAGTGAACTTTGAGGAAGTTGAAAAATTCAGGACAAAGTACATCTTTAAAAATACTACCTAATGGCAACAATACCAGTGTAAATGCAATTTTTTTTCTTTGACTCACCTCTCCCCCATTAACATACTCCATCACAAAACACAAACGATCCTTTGTCTGGAAGGAATATTTCAAAGACTTAAAGAGAAGAAAAAACAAAAAAAATTATCTTCACATATGAACCTGATTTCTAGTAATTAGAATGGTAGCAAAAATGTAGTGGTATCTTGTTAAACAGACAAATCTGATTGCTGGAATGTATCATCACTGTTTCCTATGTCTATCTGAAGCACTCTACTATGAGAGCCATTGACAAGAAAAGTCTACACGTTTTGCTCACTCAGCAGAGCGTACATTAATAAGATAACTATTTTTTACTATGTTGCCATTAAAAATAAGCAGAGTTTTCTACTGGCATTTCTAATCCTACTATGAAATGAAATGTCTTCCTCACTTCCAAATGTGTAGTATTAGCCACACATCTTCCACCATAGTCCTCTCCTCATTCTAATACCACCCAAGTCAACTTTTTCCATGGTACCCATAAGAAGAAATATTATAATATTGTGAGAGAAGGGGAGCAAGGAGGAACCTTCAATGTGATCCCTATGTCTGTCTGTCTTATCTTCAGAGCAGTACTGCCTTTATTTTAATGTACTGTACAATGCTGAAGATTTTTTCAGTGCCACATGAATAATATATAGAATTATATATAACTTTTAAAAAGTATTAACATTTATTATTCATATAATTTAAAATCTTGACTTCCCAAGGTTTGAATGGCTCATGATGGGCCAAAGTCATTCCTGGTGTAAATCTGACTATAAATCCATTACAGATATGCATTTGGCCCAATTATTTGAAATGCAGTGTAGCAAGATTCAATGTAATTATGAAAGGATAGATCATGACTTAACAACGTACCTAGAGTAAGTAGAGCTGCACGTTGTTGTGCTGTCCCTAGAGTAGCCCAGGAGGGAGACTGTGGCTAAGGGAGTCAACTGCCCTGCTGTTCTCCCGGCTGCTCTGGGAAGGGAGAAAACTGTGCTGGATCTATACCTGGTACAGCATATAGCTCCCAGACATACCAGCTATGTGACCAGTGGTTTGAGGAGCAAGGCCAAGGCTTTGCCCACTCCCCACCCCTTGTACCCATATGCGTCATATTCTCCTTTGTGCTACTGGACAAGCTGAGCACAATTTGGCCCAAAATGTCTACTTGGTCTGCCAAGTATAGCTATAATGTCAGCCTCAGCCTCCATAAAATAGCTTTTAAAACAGCAAAATGAACAAGTTATCACAATAGGACATTATGCTATACACAGAGTTTATGATGAAATTGAATATCTGAATTATATATATGACTTTGAAGGAAAAAATTAGTACTTTTTAAAGGGAGAAACTAAGAAATTATATCAATGTATGCAGTAGTGACACTATTCCCTGAAGAACAAAGTTAATTTCAGCTTATCTTCCCCCCTGTTTATCTTTATTTAAAAGAAGCTGGTCACAAATTTGACTAAATTTTTTTGTTGGAAACTGCCGTTTCATCAAAACCAAACTTTTTTGTTTTGACAAATTTCCTGTTTGAATTAAAAAAGAAAACAAGAAAACTGAAATTATTAGTGCCCCATTCTCAGCATTTTCAAAACAGAAGTTCAGTTTTTCAGTGTGAAATCACTTCATTTCAAAATTTAATGTTTAGTAAAAATAGTTCAAAAATTAAAGTTCACAATCAAAATGAAACATTTTGAAATTAATTAAACAAAATGTTTTCACTGAACCAATCTAATATTTCTTTCAGATATTTGGTTCATAAAAATTTTCAGAATTGACCTGTCATCCCAGTTGGGACTAGGAAAGCTTTTTGAAATCTCAAATTCCTGCAGAAGGGGAAAACCACTTCCTGACCAGCTTGAGAAGGACTACAAGAGGGGCTGGCTTGGGAAACTCTGGGAAGACCTCATCTATAAGAAGGCAAGAGTTCAAGAACCAGAGTTACAGGATTGACTTGAAGCTGAAGATGAGGAGTTTTCTATTTACTTTCTGCTTAATGCTAAATAATAATTTTGTTAATTTATTTAATCTTTCTTGTTACAAACACTAACATTTTAGGAAATGACCTTCCAGACATTGAGTGTGGGTTTCTTTTATCTTGAGTGAACAAACAAATCTACAACTGGTAAATGATCATATCACTACTATTTGTTCAGCACCATAAGCATGGAAGGCACTTTAAGAGATGATGAATCTACCGTCACATGTTCTAGATTCTGAAATGGACTATGCCAGACATATTCTTGCCTATCTTTATACTCTGAAATTTAAGAAACTTCTGAAGTTCTCATTTCTCCCAATATACTTTTATTATAATGTTTTAATATATCTAGTTTAATATATATCCAAAAAACCTTTATCATCCATATATCATTGCTTTCTAAATGGTTTGTTTATAAATCAGTTTATATATAGTTCATCATGTTCATATTATAATTAGCCTTATTTTCAAAAATAAGAAAGAAAAATCTATAATAGTCTCCTAGATTAACGTTACAACCCACTAAGCATTGTTTTTTGAACACAGTAGAAGACCAGAATAAAACTATTTGTTTTTCTTAATTTTCTGAAAATTTGACATCAATATATTTTTGGGTAAATTGAGAGTGAGGAGGGATTTAACTTAGTTTTATATTGGGAAGCTGGTTTCCTTAACTGTAGACTAACCTTAATTTGCAGTGAACCTCAAATGGATTTAATTTGTGATTCTATTTCCTTTATTTTGTTAATACATAATAAAAATGGTGAATACATTTTATTGTCCATATTACGTATTTTAAAACATTTAATCAGCACACAGTAGACAAACATACTGAACTATTGTTATTCTACTTTATGTTTGCCAGGCACAAACATGTGTTTCAATATCATGCCTTCAATTTCTAACAGTTTAAAATCCACTTTCTTCTAATTAGTCTCTTGACAATGTGTAAAAAATTCTACAACTTAACAATTTTTATTTTAGTGGATAAACGAATCCACACAAAAAAATGCAACATTAAGTTTACAACTAACTTTTTTGCTTTCATATAATTTAAGCTCTATCAAACTATTAGATCCATTAGTATTTCTAAACCACAAACCTTAAATGCATTTTCCAAACTCTAATATTGTTTACCATAAACTCAAGATATTTGCCACCCTAAGTCACATGAGTTATACAAAGTTTTAAAATGCATTTATTTACAACTTCTTTCCAATAATTGTATATCCCTCAGGTTAAAAATTACCCATTTAAAAAAATTATTCTGTATTCCCAATACTTACCGTTAAAAAAGGGTGTCTAGTGTTTTTTAATACTCTGCTTTCTGTAAGAGTGTGAGCCACTTCATCCTGAATAACAAAGGGTTCAACATGAATTGAGAGATGAAAATTAAATATAATTTATAAGTCTAATTTCACTACTTCAGGAAAGACAAAGATACAAAATCTTAAAATGAGATAATTATCAAAACTGAATGTACTATTTCTTTTCAAAGAATTCTATCATTCAAATATATTCTAAAAACACAGGTAGAAAATTAAACGTAGCTCTTAATGTGGAAATAGATGAATTAACACACCCTGTATTTGAGTCCCTATTTTTTCTAGCACTATGGATGAATTATTATACTACTTTCTGTATATGAGGAAATTATTAAGGAATTGATGGTTTAAAAATACAGACAACTTATGGTCCTACACAGTCGTTCTGCTGTGAAGCATCTACTATTACACATGTAACAGTCTACAAGTTTTTATTAATCATTAACTATTTATTTTTGTATCAAATGCAAATGGATAAAATTTGGGAGGCAATTGCATGTATTACACCCAAATTAATCTTAATATGAAAGAAACTAACATTTTCAGAGGCTCTCTAAATTTTTACAACTAACTCATAATTAGAGTAGCAATAAATCTCTAAATGATAAATTAGAGTTTTAAAATAATTTAACTCAATAACATCAAAAACGTAAGTCCGATTTGCGGTTCACAAAGAAAATTCCTTAAAATAACCCCTCTGCTATCTGCATTATCTTAAAAAGGGTAGGAGGGTCAGCAACTTACTGTGTGGGTTGCCTAGCAACTGCTGAATATCATAGGGAATGGAAGATTAGTTTGGTGCGAATCAGAAATATCAGAAATAACAAGCAAATGCATTTGTTCAAAGTATACTTTTTAAATAGCGATAGAAGTAATGAAAATGTAACACTATTGCACTGTACATATTAATTAGTCTAAACTATGAAGAAAAGATACCTTTAAGCTACAAATTAACCAAAGATGGCAGGAGTTATAAATTATACTGAAAAGAAGACTGTCAAAGTAAGAAGTTAAAAATAACAGCAACAAAAAGTTAGTGGTTAAAACTTTATGGTGTCATTTAGTGTATGAAAATGAATAGCACTGAAATGTTGGGTGAATGTAATACTACCACATACAACAGGAAGGCATTAAAACAGTTTAGTGGAGGAACTATGAGGATTTTCTAACACATTTTTAGAAGTTTATCAAAAAAAATTTCCATAAAGAACTAGAAAGGGCAATGTCACGTTATTTTTTAGAACTCTACTTCATATACTTTGTGAATATTCCCCTCCCCCTTTTTTATTGTCTGAAAGTCTAAGAGTAGATTTAGTATCCATGAACAACAACAAGAATTCCTCTCTCTTCACTTCATCATTATTTTTCCGAAAAGCATTTGATGATATATCAGAATATATTTCTGGCTCCAGCAATTCACACTTGAATCTTAACACATGGATTGGCCCTAACTTGTTACAAATCTTTTTCATATTTTTCCTGTTCAGTTAATTTAATAAAACATCTGAATACTTCCCTAAACCTTAAATAAATGTTAATATCAATTTTATATCTTAAATAAAAGTTTACATCGGCTTTGACTCCTTTCCCAAGAAGTCTAAGATACAATTTGAGTCCCTTGCTGCTGAGGTGACAAGCAGTTTCCATATCCACACTCAAGAGAAGATGAAGCGAAGCACAAATACTACTATGATTAGGGATGGGGGAGAAAAGGTCTTCCTTTTCAGTGTGGAAACAAACTACTTACATTATCACCAATAGGATGACTCTCAAATGCCCCTTGATTTTCATGGGGAAAAACAACTACAGTGAAGTACAAAATTCACCTATTATTTAAGATTTATGGAGCTGCTGAAACATTGTAGAGAACTTAACATTCAAATAACAAAAGTAAATAAAATGACATTACAATTCTGCTCTGAACAGTGACTGTAAAAATGGCACCCTCGGATTCAACAGATCTGCTGTCTGTTTTTACTACATCATACATGTTTATTTTTAGTTACTGAATAAGGCCCTCACCCTGCAAATAGTTAAAACGTGCATAACATTACTCGTATTAGGTCAATGGAACCACACACAAAAGCAAAATTAAACACATATTTAAGTGTTTGTAGGATCAGGGCCTAAGATTTTAGTGCACTTTACGCTTGGTACCTCTGCAAAGATCACACAGCTATGAGTATGCAAGGAGGGCTCTATTCCCGCTTACACAAAACACACTGACAGAATTGTTTAAGTTCCAATCAGTTATACCTACGCAAACCCATTATAGGTAGGAGGACTGTGCAGGTTTATTCAAGGGCCTACTTTGGCCTGCAAAACCTTTATTAGTGGTGATGTGGGAAAAAGGACTGAGGCTTGATTTCTCAGGTTGAATTCACAGGACTAAAAGTTAGGAAAAAAACTGTATTACTTGTAAACTGAGCACATTTCAAAACAGCGAAGATTTTCAAAAATAGGAGCGTTAAGTCATTTAGATATCTGCCTGAGTTTCAGAAGTGATGAGCACCAACCAGCCCCAACTGGATATCAATGATCAGTATTCTATATATGGAGATGAGAACATAATATAAGGAATCTCTGACACATAAGCAAACATGGAATCCCACAATGCCATTTGAGACCCATTTGGTAACAATACTATAAAAATCAAGTTATTCTAATTCTTATCTTGCTTCCTCACTCCTGGTGTTCAATTCTGGCACGATTTTCATAGTTGTTACATCACAAGCTTTAGACTTAGAGATTAATACTTTATTTCATTTGAAAGCTAGGATTCCCAGCTGCTTTAGGTAGCACAGAGCATTAGAATGGGATTTTCAAAAGCACTAAGCATTGGCCTAATTCTGCTCCCATTGATTTCAATTAAACCTGAGTTTGGCCAACATGGAATGCTGCTGAAAACCCTATTCTTGAGCAGATAAGAAACTAAGAGGCAGATCCTTAGATGGTGTAAATTGACACTGGAGCACCAGTTGAGGATGTGCCTCTTAGTTTATAGTTTTAGCGATTCTCAAAAATCATGCCAGAATTTAAGTGGTGGGAAAAGAAACAAATTAAATTAAATGCAAAGTTTAGGTCCAATATATCTCACTGTCCTTGAGGTGTAAACAAATGTGTACAAATGAAAGGCTGGGAATTACCAAAGATTTCTAAATTTTGTTTATAACCTCAATGGTTCATGAAGTATAGGGTATTAAAAGCTGTCAATGATCCCATTGGCCCAGGATTTAATAATACTGGTAGCAAGTTCCAGACAAATGCCATGTTTGATCTGTCACGAAAATTGAACTGGGCAGATACCATACAACCTTCCCATAAACAGCTGTGCCATTACATCTCAAACCTGACCCATAACACACCTACTGTTACAATCATAGTTTTCACTAGTGCATATTATACCAAGCTGTTAGTCAACTATGTGATGTACTTAAATGAAGACTAGGTTGACATTGAAGAACTTATTTTAACTTGTGCTCTTAAGTGTCAATTTAAGCACTGTGCTCCAAAGGTTAAATGCTATCATTATTTATAAATCTCTGTGGATATATCTGATGTTAGTGTGCCAATCAACTGTGCCTACCAGCCTGTCATATTTTTGCATGTGGTGGGAAGGGAAAGAGAATCTACCAAATTTTGTCTGAAGACCCAAATATATCCACCATTCTAAACTTCACCAGGACCTCACATCATCACTACCACCCTATCAGCCATGGAAAACTGAACACCACTGCTTCCAAAGTTATTAAAAGTAATCTAGAGAGGTCAAAGTTGAGAGATTAAGGAATGTGTTGCTTCCTCAGACATTAAAGCTACTCGGTTAACATGGGTGAGACCAAACTAACCAAAAAATCTGGGTCTCCGGCACTATCCTAATGGGCAAGCTTCTGCTCTCTGAAGTAAACTGAGTAACTTCATTGATCTCAACAGAATTACTTTAGATTTTCACTAGTTTAATGGAGAGCAGAACCTGCTACACAGAGATAGAAAAATAAGTATGTTATTTTAACTTTATTTTAAGTTCAGTGTTACTGCAGCAGCCATCAGCATAAAAAAGGGAAGGCAAAATATTGGTTTTGTCTAACTGATATAAAAGCCACCCCAACTATGGCACTTTTACACTGGGCAAAAGGGCAAGAAAATGGCTTAAAGGGACTCTAAAGGCCCTGCATGCAGCCAGGTAAGGATTCTCTCAGCACAGGAACTAAGAAAAATAGCCATAAGACTGCCTCCTGGGGACCCCTACACAAGCACTAACATAAGGGCCATGCTGAGGACAAAGGTGTTGGGGGTAGGGCTGCTCTGAAGAGCACTTACACCCATAGAACAAACAGAAGCAGCCGCTGTACACCCACAGGGTTGTCTAAACTGCATTGAGAACTGCTCTAGCCCTCGGAGCTGTCCAGAATCAGGAAGACACAAAGCCACCATAGCCCCCATCCTCCTTGGCTGCAAGTTCTGGCATATCACAGTTCATCCCACAGTTATATTTAAAAGCAAAAATGTATAGAGTGATATTTTAAAAGTGAAATATATAAAATGCATGAGAAAAATCGGATTAGAATTTTAGGGTTATCAGTTTTGCCAACCCCAGGCACTCAAATATCATGAGTCAGGCCAACAAAAATCATCAGATTGGGATTCTTTGGATTTGCCTCCTGACATTGCAGCATCTAGAGTTCAAATTTTTAAACTTTTCCACGTGACAAGAAATTTACTTTCTTTAAGATGAAAGATAAAATTCTCACATAATAATCTGATACCAGCAGCTGGGGTTTTCATAAACCACCAAATATTGCAAAGGTCACAATAAGTTACTGGGCACAATACAGGGGTAACTAGGTGAAATTTAAGGGCCTGTGTTACACAGGAGGTCAAGCTAAATGATTTGACGGTGCCACTGGCCTTGAACTCTTTGAGCTACACTCTACAGCGGGGTGGGCAAACTTTTGGCCTGAGGGCCACATCGGGGTTCCAAAACTGTATGGAGGGCCAGGCAGGGAAGGCTGTGCCTCCCCAAACAGCCTGGTCCCTGCCCCCTATCCACCCCCTCCCGCTTCCTCCTCCTGACTGCCTCGCTCAGAACCTCTGACCCATCCAACCCCCCTGTACCTTGTCCCCTGACCACCCCCTCCCAGGACCCCCCACCCCTAACCGCCCCCCCCCAGCTCCCTGTCCCCCGACTGCCCCGACCCCTATCCACCCCCCCGCCCCCTGACAGCCCCCCCAGGACTCCCACGCCTATCCAACACCCCCTGTTCCCCATCCCCTGATCACCCCCCTACCAACCTCCACCCCATCCAACCGCCCCTTGTTCCCTGTCCCCTGACTTACCCCCGGGACCTCCTGCCCCTTATCCAACCCCCTCGCTCCCTGACCTTTTACCATGTCACTCAGAGCACCAGGACTGACAGCCACGCTGCCTGGCCGGAGCCAGCCCCGCCGCCACACTGCCCGGCAGGAGCTCGCAGCCCCTCCACACAGAGCACTGGCGGCACGGCGAGCTGAGGCTGTGGGGGAGGGGGGACAGCAGGGAGGGGCCGGGGGCTAGCCTCCCCGGCCAGGAGCTCAAGGGCCGGGCAGGACGGTCCCATGGGCCGGATGTGGCCCGTGGGCCGTAATTTGCCCACCTCTGCTCTATAGCTACACTACAGCTTCTCCAGCCGACATAGCCACCGCCACTTGCAGGGGCTGGAGTAATTTAGCCAATGGGAGAGCTCTCTCCCATCAGCTTAGAGCGGCTACATGGAGAGTTTACAGCGACAGCCTAAGAATCAAATAACAACAGTTGGCAATACCAGGCTAGTCAAACAGTAAGTTTAAACTATTTGATCCTGCCCCTTTAACATCAGCCCTACAGGCATAAACTTCAGATTTTTCCTGTCCCACAGGAATGGAAAGTTTTAATTCTTTATCCCATGAACAGTTGCCTTACCTAGCAAGGCAGGGAATAAAATATAAGCTATATTTAATTTCTCCACTTCACGCAAATTACTCTGAGAATGATCCCAGTTTACTTTTAAATAATCTTTTCCTGTAAGCCTACAGTACTTCTCACAGTACATTTTCTTCTTATTTAAACCTGACTTGCACAATCTGTCTGATGCTTTCCTAAACATAGATCCAGACGACCACAGCAAGGATGCATCCAAGTGCTTTCTGTTCATTAGATTGATAAGGCAATGGAAAAAGTCACATGAAGTACAAATGTTAAGAGAACTTAGATCCCTTTACAAACTTATAGTTACCATCAGAAACCACAGGTGTTTTGCCTCTTATATATGGAATTTCCCACCCAAAGGAATACTTGAGCAGAAAAAATATTAAAATATAAGCTTACCTTTGCAATAATAACTTCTTTTTTCAAAATCTTCATCGCATAATATTTTCCACTTGCTTTCTCTCGGACCAAAATAACTTTGCCAAAAGTGCCTTTCCCCAGCAGTTTTAAATAGTCAAAATCATTCATTGTCTGGATGGAGCAAAAATCAAGAATAGGATTTGTACTATGCAGATTCTGATTCTCTCTCTCTCTCTCTCTCTCTGTATGTATGTATGTATCTATCTATCTATCGATATGCACATTTGGTGCACTGCCACTACCAAACAGTACCACTGACAAGAAGTTAAGACCAAGTTATACAAATAGTGAAATTCCACAATCAAATTCAGAATAGTGAAGAACATTTTAGTTTAAGGCTTCAACTACATTCTTAATGCATTCATTAATATAATTATTGCAGTTTATATTCTCTAAAAAAAACCTCCAAAAATATAATATAAGTGATCTTATATATCATATGTAATCATTCTTAGCAACAGCACATGCAGAAAAAATTAGTCTTACCTCTGAAATTCATGGATTCTGCCAGTTTAAGAAAGATTATCAACTCTAGCAGAAGGGAGTGAAGAAATATGGCCACTCACAAGCTTCCTTTAACACCAGGCTGCTGCTGGCTCTGGACTATGGGGTTTTGGTTGTTTTTTTTTTTTTTTTTTTTTAAAAACACCATACATGATCCACTAACTGCAATACAATGCCAGTAACAGACCTTGCAGCTTAGCACCAGCTGTTGGCTGATTTAAGTCTTTGGGTATAGAGTTTACTGCGTGATTGTTTTCAGAACCAGCCTGGTGTTTATGTTTGCATTTTTATTTTCTTTCACTCAACTAAACTTTTACAAAATGGACTCCAAGAAATCAAAATATTAGCAGCAAACAGATCTGGAAACCTTCATATCTATCGATATAAGCAGGCAGGGTAAAGAGGCTGATGAATCTGTTGAGTCTACCATCGCTCACTCCGTCTTTACATGATGGGGTTAGTTATCCTGAGGAAACCATCCTGAAGCCTCTTGATAACTCTTTAAAAACAGTTTTGACGTTACAGAAGGCACTAATAAAGGGTGTCAAGATACTGTGAACACTGAATACAGACTGAAAACATGAAAACAGAAATTGCAAATTTAAAAACTATATAAAATACTCTAGTTTTTAAGAAAGTCTCTAAAAAAAAATTAAAAATCTGGAAAATAAGGAACCCAGAAATCACCAACTGTTAGAAATCCAGGAGTGTTTAAAAGGGGCCAAGCCAGAGAAAGGCATTTAGGAGCTGCAAGTAACAACCTAATCCACTAAATCTGATCTTGTCAGTGAAAGGGTGCTCCTCACTCGTGGTTTTGCTTTGAGAGAAATGGTATTTAATGATAATTCTCCCACAACTTGGCTACTCTCAACACATTTCCATGCCTAGGTATTTTTGTTCATACCTAATAAAGACCGTGTGTGCACGTGCATGTACACACACACACACACACACACCCACCCACCCTTCTCTTATGAAGGAAAAAAGAAGATTGCTTGTATAGACAACTAGGCCTCTCATCTGTCACACATCTCAAATGACAACGATGCACTAGGCTGCTTTTCCACATACATGCCTTGCTAAGGGCCTGTCTACAGTGGCAGCACTTTAATGTGGCTTGTGTGGTTGTGGCGCACCTCTGGGAGAGCTCTCCCAGCGCTCTTAAAAAAAAAAAACCCACACACACACACCTCCACAAAAGGCACGGCTCCCAGCGCTGGTGCACTCTCTACACTGGCGCTTTACAGCGCTGAAACTTGCTGTGCTCAGAGGTGTGTTTTTTCACACCCCTGAACGAGAAAGTTGCAGCACTGTAAATTGCCAGTGTAGACATGCCCTAAGTGTCATACATTGGCGGGAGGGGAGAGAAGCGAGGGAAGAGACTCTCCCATAAAATAACCTTTGGTCCCAGGTAATGTGTACTCAGCTGGGAGCCAGAATACTATGGGTTCTGGTCTCACCTCTTCTACTGATTGGTGTTAATATTTCTATGTACTGTCTTCTTTACTGACCAAGGTCTCATATCCCTACCCTAGGGACAGGAAACTATCATTCCCCCCAGATTACAAATAAGGTAATTGAGATGTTGCACATGGCCACTTCAGGCAGATGTGGAAAAAGAACCCAGGTCTCCAAGACAAAAGCAATGCAAAACTCATCCACTTAGCCATGATGCCTTTAGAATGAGTGTGCAAAATCTGCATGCTTGACTGTGATGTCTCTAACCACTAGATCACACTGCTGCCAGAACCAGAAACAGAACCCAGGAATCCCAATATCCAACATCCCACTGCTGTCTCACCTACACTTGTGTAATCCATTGGCCAAGCATGTGTTATTTCCCTCTCTAGGGCTGATACACATACAAAATAAAAGCCTACTTCTGTATCATTCACTCCTTTCATTCAAGTGGCAGAGATCTGTGTTGTGGCTCTGAAGCTCCTAGGTTCAAATCCTGCTGACAATCCATGGGGGAAAAGACGGTGAGTGATTATGTAATTAAAGTCTGTTTATAAATGCATATGCACAAGGGGCATAACTAAAGTTGCACCAACAAAGTTAATTCTGGCATTTCCTAGTACTTGGCTTTGCAACTTTAATGCTCAATGTAGAATTTTTAAAGCTAAAATATAAAAAGATACAAGACCACCACTTAAATTAGCACATACAGGATGACTAAATATCTCATGACATTGCTAAATACCTCATGACCTCTTGCTGTAGGTCTCCGGTCTGAATCCAGTCCAATTCAGTGGTACTTAAATTTTGTTCCCATCTAATGTATGTTTTGTGACTACTATATAAGAATATTTTAGTGAATCACATTTCCTGCTTGGCAAACATCCTATCGTGCTTTGCACTACTTGGTAGATTCAGCAGAGATGCTCAGAACTGTGTAGACCATGGAGAACAAAATATCCCTGTAATCCTTAGAAAGAACTGTTATTTATCAAGGCCAAAACAGACCACTGTGATCATCTAGTCTGACCTCCTGTATACCACAAGCCACAGAACTTACCTGAATTAATTCCTGTTTGAACTAGAGCATATTTTTTAGAAAACTGTCCAGTCTTGATTTAAAGTTTTCCAGTGATTGAGAATCCACCATAACCCTTGGTAAATTGTTCCAGTGGTCAATTATCTTCACTGTTAAAAACGTGTCCATTAATTCTAGTCTGAATTTGTCTAGCTTCAACTTCCACCCACTGGATCATGTTGTAGCTTTGTCTGATGACTAAAGAGTCCATAATCAAATTCCTGTTCCCCATGAAGGTACTTACAGACTGTGATCAAGTCACCCCTTACCCTTCTTTTTGTTAAACTAAATAGATTGAGCTCCTTGAATCTATCACTATAGATTCTAATTTTTTCTAATTCTTTATTCATTCTCATGGCTCTTATCTGAAACCTCTCCTCTTTATCAACAACCTTCTTGGACTACATTCTTTGTTCCTAGATGTATATATTTACATTTGGCAATATTAAAACACTTGTGTGTTTGTGCCCTGCCTCCCAAACAATCCAAGAGGTTCTCTATCAATGACTTGTCCCCGTCATTATTTAGCACTCCCCAAATTTGTGTCATCTGCAAACTATCAGTGATGATTTAAAGTTTTCTTCTGGGTCACTGAATGTTAAATAGCATAGGGCCAAGACCCAATCCCTGTGGAACACCACAGAAACACACACACACACACACTCAAAAATTCCCCCATTTATAATTATGTTTTGAGACCTTTCAGTTAGACCGTTTTTAATTCATTTACGTGAGATGTTAATTTTGAATCATCATAGATTTTTAATCAAAATGTCATGCAGTACTAAGTCAAATGCCTTCAAGAAGTCTAAGTATATTACATCAATTCTATCACCTTTATTGTTGAAAAACCTGCTGGTAGATAAATAGAGGGTTTCACTTTCCATGACTGCCTTTTACCTGCCGTAAATCTACACAACTGTGTTTAAAGATGACGTTTATGATTTTAGATAATCTGTTTGAAAATTTGATCATTAAATAATTTGTAAAAATTCCACACCTGGAACTGCACAAAACCTGAGACCTATGGGCAAGTGACTAAATATGTTTGCTGATTTAGCACAGGAAACTCTGAGGCATAAAAAAGAGAAGTCAAAAATTGTAAGTGGCTGGGGCACAAAGAGCTGTGAAGGTCTTTCCAGCTAAAGCAAAGATAATTGATAATGGTGAACTCCAGACGTTTAAACAATTTGATCATGCAAAGAAGTTTTTAGAACAAAAGAGAAGGAAGAGGATTAACAGGTAGAGATCATCTCAAAAAGGACCTAATCAAGAATGCTTCTTTTACTCGGTTTTAAATTTATATGATGATTTTATTATTAAAATCTTTAACCAGTTAATTTTTAGTGAAGACTTAGCACAGTGGTTCTCAAACTGTGGGTCCGGACCCCAAAGTGAGTTGCGACCCCATTATAATAGGGTCGCCAGGGCTGGCATTAGACTTGCTGAGAACTGGGCCCGAAGCCCAAGCCCGAGCCCCGGGTGCTGGGGCTCAGGTTACAGGCCCCCCCCAGGGGCTTAAGCCCTTGGGCTTCTGCTTTGGCCCCCCCGCTCTGGGCAGTGGGGCTTGGGCTTTGGCCCCCCCATACAGGGCAGTGGGGCGTGGGCAGGCTCAGGCTTCTGTCGTGGCTCCTGGGGTAATGTAGTAATTTTTCTTGTCAGAAGGGGGTCGCGATGCAATGAAGTTTGAGAACCCCTGGCTTAGCATGATTCCTTTCCTAAAAATATTTTACAAGTTTTTTTTCCTCCAATTATGGATGTAACTGTACATTACACCTGTATGGATTTATTGCCACATTGGTACTATTTCAACATGTTGATATACTAATGTTGATCTTTGACCCATCAATTCATGGATTTTTCTTTTCTCCCTCTCCATTAGTTTTTCTATTAACTCAGACTTAAAAACAGTTGTGCTTTACTTTTTCATTTTTATCCTTATTTATAGAATATATAATGTGTAATAATTGTTAAAACTCCATAAAGACTTTCAAAAGGATAATCAACATTATTTTACATATATTTTCCATGTGAATAGGCACCTGTGAAAGTTCATAAATCAGAAACAGGCTATATATTAACAAAATGTTTTAATTATACAGTGACCAGCTATCATCAAACTCTAATGTTCGATCCTGATCATAAATATATTTCTCTAGGTTCTAAAAATGAGAGATAGCTGTTCAAGTAATTACATGGACCCTTTCTCAGTTATTGCACAGCTATCATAATATATCTAAACCCCTGAGGAGTAGCAGAGAACTCACAGAATGCTTTTGTCTTCTAAATTAAAGAGCCTTCTACCATCAATCTATAAATCTTATCAACATGTAGGTAGTACATGATACAGATACTAGTTAGTGGTGATAATTACTCTGTTGCTGAATAGCAGTAGCTTCTTTCATAGATTGAGAGAAAATGGTTCTTGCAATAAACAGAGTACTGAAAGTTCTAGAAATGAGCAGAAGATATTAAGAATCTGCACAAAGTGCCTGGACAGGAAAGGGTTTGAGGTCCAACAGAAATTAACCTACAACCTCTTCAAGGGAAAGACGGTCTTTCATTTTCTATATCAGACAGCACAGAGCACACCATCAGTTAAACAATACTAAACAATATTTGTCTCAACAATGAATGTCTCAGCTACCTCAAAAAAATGTTCCAAGGAAGCATGACCAAAATTAAATAAAACTAACAAAATACGTAAATTAGGAATTAGATCCTTGGACTTTCAGTCCTGATCTCTTCTTTTCACTAAACAGATACTGATCTAGATTATATAATTTCTATCCACATTTATCAGTCCAGATACCTCCAAACCAATATAGATATCTACGCAAGAGCAATGAGGAAAGGAAGGGGACAGAATGAGGAAGGAGGAGAAGATTATGACAAAAAGAAAATCAAGTACAGTAAAAGCTTTGTTATCTGGTATGTTGCGGGAATGGGGCGTGCCAGCTAGTCAAAAATTCCGGTTAACTAAAAGTTATACTTACCAATGGAGGGAGTGAGTTTTGGTGTGGGAGCGGGCTCAGGGCAAGAGGCTGGAGTGCAGGAGTGGTTTCAGGGTTCTGGATCCGGATGGCGCCCCCACAGCTCCCATTGGCCGCAATTCCCAGCCAATGGGAACTACGGAGGCAGCGCTCAGGGAAGGGGCAGCACGCAGAGCCGCCTGGCCACGCCTCCACCTAGCAGCAGCAGCAGGGACATGTCACTGCTTGCCAGGAGCCGCCTGAGGTTAGCATCACCCAGATCCAGACACCTGGCACATTAAATTCCCTGTAAGCTGCGCAGCCACACAGCAGCCTTCTTAGCAGAACCCATTCAGGGGCCTGCCACAACCAGGGGAGGGACGTCCTTACCCCGGTCCCAACCTCCCCTGGCCCCAATTCTGCTGCGGCCAGGGCCCTTACCCCGGCCCTAACCCAGCCCAGACCTGCCAGGGGAGGGGCATCTATCCTGTGGTCCCAGCTCTGCAGCTGATGCGGCGGGGAGAGGCAACTCTCTCTCCCAGCCCAGGTGCTGCTGTGGGGAGAAAGAGCTGGGGGGAGTCTGCTCTCCCCGCCGTAGCCCTGGAGCACCCTCCTGCACCCCAAAACGCTCATCTGCTGCCCCACCCCAGAGCCCGCACCCCCAGCCGGACCCCTCATACCCCTGCATCCCAACCCTCTGCCTCAGCCCTGAGTCCCCTCCCACACTCCGAAGCCTTTGGCCCCAGATCCGACACCTGTCTCACATCACCTCCATTTTGGTACGCATAATAAAATTCATTCCGCACATGGGTGGGAAAAATGAGAGGGAACACTGCTGGCAACCCTATCAGAAATGCTAGTTTCTATATCTTTCCGGTTGGTAAAGTGCTGGATAACACAGCTTTTACTATAGTTAATTTTCTCTGTTCTATGTTCCAGCCTGCATATAATAAAGCATAATTACATTATGGTTGACACATGGAACTTTTAAGCAGATGCTTGAAGAGCATTCTAAATTACAACTATGCTGTTGCAAACAGGTCCACCATGTAATGTGTGACCACAAGTGTGTGGTGACCACATGGAAGATGTTAATCACGTATCTTCAGCTAAAGACTAGTCTTCTCTAGAGCCCTGTGTTTTTTACAAATACGAAATAACACAAAACTGAACAAAAAATGTCTAAACTAAATAAAATGAAAAACTCACCCTGTAGCCACAGCTCCTGGGCCCAGCTCCCCACTCCAGGAATGATGAGGTGGAAGGGGTGCAAATTTGAGTGAGTGGTGTTGCAACCTGGCAGGCCCAGCCCTGCAGGACAGGAGCCTCTGCTGCGGGGTGAGTGCAGGGCTGGCTCCCTCTGCAATCTGCACCTCCCAGTGTCTCCCACCTTCTAAGGGCAGGATCGAAACCATCCCCCAGAGCTTCTCACCATACACACAGATAAAACAGAACAACATGAAATCCCCCCACCCCCACCCCCCATATAAAAAACTATAAAAAATAAAAAGAATTTCATGGGGCTCCAGTGTTCTAAAGGCATCAATTTTTAACAGTGATGGTAATTAATCACTGGAGTCATGGTGCATTTGCCATCACTGACCATTTTTAAATCAAGATGGGATGTGTTATACAGAAGGTCATTCTAGATCATCACAATGGTCCCTTCTGGGACCCTGGAATCTATTCATCTCCCCACAAGTCACAATTAGAATTCTGGCAGAAGAAGCCAGGTCATCTGCTCTATTTTAACAGTCTTGTAAACAAACATGCAGCAAACAACTTTCTTGCTCTTCTCTGTGTTGAAGAAGTGAAAACTGCCTGCCTGAGAATGGCCTGGAGATATGATTCTTACAGAGTGAAAAGCACAAGAAATCCCTGTTCAACAGAACAGTGGCTTGGTCATGGTTGGGCAGAATCTTTTGTATCTTAACCTGTAAGATTGGCCATTCTCCCCCTCGGGGATGGGACAACCGCTTGATTACCAAGGGGCAGTTGATCATCTACTCTGTGAGCCTGAAGAAGGAAAGTGAAAGCATTTCATGCCATACCACTTCTAAAAGTCAGAAATCTGTGTGACCAGCTAAGGCCTCCATAAAAGGGATCATCTCTTCCCTCAGAATCACTGCAGACTGGGGTGAGTACAGTCTTATCAAAGTTCATTCAGAAAGTTAGCACAGCATCAATGAAGAAGGGAATACTTTGGTCTAGATGAACACATTTATAGGTATATTAAGGGAAGGGCAGAAAGCCAGTCCTACTGTAAGAATCTGTAATCTAATATCTCCACAAATGAAACTAAAATCAGTGCTATCCTGGATCTAGTTTTCACACATGCCGCATCAAAGCAGGTATTACGAAGGAAGGCAATAGCCTTGGAGGATTTTGAGTAGTGGCTTAACAGCAGGCCATGGTCATAGACCTAGTGGTGAAGACAAAAGTCTCTTCCTGTTCTCTTCCTGAGTTTACCAAAGGGCTTAGAGATGGCAAACAGTGCAGAGTAACACAGTGAGGCCTGCCAAGGAATACAATGGGTGGATGTTGGGAGACTGAAGAAGCACCACTCAACCAGAGGAATGAAAGAGCTGGGACTACTAAAAACTTTGATGAGGTAAAGGGGCAAACAGCCATTCACCTGAGGGTTATAGGGAATTAGACTCTTGAGGGGCTTCCATCCATTAGATGAGGTTCTCTTCTCTGTCCCTCCCCCTCACCTCCTATTTCTCCAGTGTTCTGGTCCTGTTTGTTCTTTTTCTTACTTCTTACTCATTCTGAATCCTGAAGAACAAATTTATGAGGTAAGAGAAAGATGGAGAGAGCAGAGTTGCAGGTTCCATGCTTCTGTTGTTGGAAGCCAAAATAACTAAGAAAAGTTCACATAGTTAATCCTTGTATAGAGCTGATTGACTCCACTACTGGTGTTTTATTTGAAGGATGAGAAAGAGAACAGGCTTTACAACAAGTTGTGAAAAACTCATAAGAACATACTCTGTGCATAAAGGGACTGATTCTGTTCCTATTTAAATCAACAGGAGTTTTGCCATTGATTTCAATGAGAGCAAGATCCTGCCCATAAGGAACAAGTGCAGAGAGGAATAAAAACAATCTTCAGATACTAATCTGGCATAATGTATTTCAGGATTCTAGTGATGGCATTAGCATTTTATAGCTACAATATCCATTAAGATTTTTAAAGTTATTTATGAAAAGCACCACCTTTGATTTACAGAAATACCCAGACTGAAGATGATGGAGCCACGTCTATCAAAATTAAATCATGTACTCTAAAGATCATTTTATTTACAGACTCAATTTACTACATTTCTAGAGCAGAGTAGTCCCATTTCTGTGTATTTGTTTCTTAATCTGATTATGTTCTTCTACTCATAAGTGTACCATATGGAGCAGGCACAAGCAAAATTCATTGGGCTTAGACGTAGAATCATGTGACAAAGCTACTGTGTGTAGGACATATTGTACAACAAACCCCTGATGTTAAACAAATCCATAAAGAAAAGAAATGACAGAGTAGATGGATTATATGGTTATAAATTGTGGTTCTGAGTATACCAACAACTATAAGAGCTTCACAAAATTGTATGTCTAGACTGATTTCTAACCAATGATTATTATCTTTTCTCCTACAGAAAAGAGACTTTAATAAAAGAAGCAAGAAAAAATATTCTGAATGATTAACATTATTATAGTATTCAGGACTGCTGGCTGCTGACTCTGTGGACATACAGGGAAAGTGACAACACACCCTGTATTAAGGTTACTTAACATTTTCCATTTTAAAAAAATTCTTGAAAAACCTTCTTTGAATTTTTGCAGGGAAATAGCCATAGCGTCACGGATATGCCCTTTACTGGCCTCAAAAAAACTCTATTCAGGTACAGCTGAGTTATTAGGTATCAAAAATCTCCATTTCCCATCTGAGGTTAGCTTTTTACAGCTTGCTTTAGACTTGCTGCCAAAATCCCTCAACATTCTGTAGCACTGTACATGCACTCATTTCAGGCATCTCACTTCAGATTTCACAGAGAGCTCAAGTCCTCAATAGGACACAGAAAAAAAAATTCATCTTCCTCCTCCTACTCCCTCGCACCTCTTTTGGCCTATGGAAAGACACACTGAACGGTGACACAGGGAGACCATGAGTTCCAAAGGCACTTCTTATAAGTTGTGTTAATAATTCTGTACCGCTGACAACCCTTATTGATATGCAGTGTCTTATACTTCACTGATAAGTTACATAAATTGGGAATAGTACTCAGATCTCTAGCCAGGCAGACCCAAATCCCTTCAAATTAGCCACATTACCTACCAGAAAGGCCCTGCCATATTTTTGGGCATGCTGTTTGTAAAAGAGTGCTAAATCATGTACAGGTAACCCACTGTTTCATTGTGTTATATCTCCACCTCTAGTGGCTGGTTCACATAGGACTCTTCCTGTTAGCAGATGTACCATAGTTTGTCCTGGAGCATAATTGGTAGAAGTCTGTGCTGCAATGCTAAAAGCTCAGGATTCAAACCTTCCTGATGATGTATGATGAAGAGATTGTTACAGCTGCACATAGCAGAACCTGGTTCTGCCTTATTAAAAACTAGAGCACAGATATTTTGCTTTCTGCGGAAGACCAAAGTCATTAAAAGCCAAATCCTGCTTACTTTTCTCATGCAAATAATAAATATATTTAAATAGGACTATTTGTATAAGAAAGGCAAATAGTTTTCCTTTAGGGCAACTCCTATTTCCAAATTTCTGGAAGAGTCAAAAAACTAAAATGTGAAAATGTATAATGAATTAGTTGACAATTTTTTAAACCAGACTCTGAAAAAGTAAGTAGTGTGTATATCCGTTAAGATTTGGTGCCTGAAGGAGTGAACTGTGGGCTCAAAGAGTGAGTTATATTAAAATAACGAAATTAGAGGAGTTCAGCTTTAATAAAAGAAATGTATACTTCCATGCTTTATGGTCAACTGAAACTTTCTATAAATAATTGTCTTTGCATATTGCTTCTATACAAATGCACAACTATACACAAGCTATTTACATATCATGGAATCTTATCAGTCATCTCTGTATCCTGTTACCTTTCTTTTATGATGGGTTGTGGAAGCATCCATCTCCTCCTCTCCTATATTGTCTATCTGTGATGTTGGACTACAGTTCATTCTCTCCTCTTCTTGCCTCTGAAGCCTGTCTGCTACAGCTTGGATAGCTTCTGTCCATTCTTCCCTGTCAAGAATAAACCAAAATTCCTATTAATAAAAACTAACACAGCTTGACCCCTTCTGCAACCAAATGTTTTCTAATGAATGCACACACAGTAGTAGTATTTTACCTGCAAAGTTATTATGTTCATAATGAAGGAATTACTGAAGTAATTTGCTTCAGTTTACTCCCACACACTACATAGTCTGACAAGTGGTATATGCTCTAGATCCAGCAGCACAGGATGTGTGTGCATGGTAGATTATATCACAATAATTAAATGTGTTTGATTCCGTAAATACTTTAATAGCAAGTTAAATATCTTAATGAGTCAAAGTATAGCTCAGCGTTTAGAGTAGACAGTATTCTGCAATCCCTATACAGTCTATGTTTCTTGATGGGCTTTTTAAAGGAATATCACTAAGAAACAAGAATTGCACAGTATAAGGCAATGCTGTGCTTTTAGAACAATCTAACTACATTTAAATGTGTGTATATATCTATACTAATATAATATTAACAACACCGAAAGGAAAGCTAGTAGCTATGCAATTTTTAACATAATTCCAAACCATGGTATTAATCTCAACTGGAAGTGGGCACTAAGAGATAACAAGGATCACAATACAGCTAAGTAATGATACTTACATGGCACTTCAGCTCATGTCTCCTACACATTTGTCTTGCGAATGAAGAGTTAATTCTTATTCTTATACTTAAACGTGTATACTACAGTATCCACTCTAACAAGGAATTGTAATTATAACTAAAGACGTAGTCATAGGAAATTGCATTTTCTGACAAAACAAAAGATATACTGGAATGAAAAGAAATTCAGAGCTACTGAGAGAAAAAAACGAGTTTCATATTTGGTTTATGTTGCTGAAGATGAAACACTTCAGAGAGATGTCATGACACAAATCTGGATAAGCTGAACACATTCTTTCCCTTCAGTTATATAAAGTTCTTATTTTATATTTGATATGAACTAGGAACATTTTACACAGGCTAATATATAAATTCTTAAAATAGTCGCACACAAATAATCAGATTATGTAGTAATCAAAATCAAGACTTGTGCCATACTGGTAGATGTGCTGAAACTTCTGCCCAAGAATTTGGAAGACATAACATTCCTCACCGTTCTTCTGGAGTGTCTACATGAAATGTCCTCTCTATGACAGTTGTCCACTGAAGACATCTAATAATAAATGTATTTGGCTTTGGTCGCTCTGTTTTCATTAGCTGGCATTCTACAAAGATATAAAGGACATTTTTTTTCTTATAAGTATTGCTCCTATAATATGGGAACAGCAAATAAAATTGTTTAGTTAAATTATACATAGTTTATACACATCCAGTATTTATAAAAAGCCATGGAATGAATTACCCAATGCCTAGATGAACTTGGGGCATGGATGAAAGCTAGTTAGTTGCAGGCAAAACTGAGATAATATTTGTGGGCTGGAGGAAACTACCAGAAGAGTTGATGGAATTTGTATTGGTGTCTCTCATACAGATAGAGTGATCTCCATTTGTAAAACAGGTGTGCAACTTGAGGGTGGTGTTAGATTTTGGACTGCTCAAGGATGCCAAGGTAGTGCTTGTAGCTAAAGGCACCCTTTTCCATCTGCACATGGCAAGATGAATGTGATCTTTTGTCTCCAATGCAAAAAGAAAAACAGATTTAGAAAAGCAGAGTAACACCACACTTCAAAAACGGATGTTTTACCCATATTTCTCAAGCAGGTGAAAGCACTGAAGTTTACTGGCATCTGGCACACCCATACACCTCATAAGCTATTGTATGCACATTTATTTGGGTAAGCAAAATTCCTACTATGATTTGAAAATGAATAAGGGCTCATTTGTTGATCTCTCCTTTCGCTGACAGCTAATGAAAAATGTGTGTAAAGATGAATGAGCAAGTACTATAATATAGAATATTACAATTCTTTTCTACTAGTTACTGAAAAACTGCATTACATTTACAAAGAAAAAAGAGTTTGGAAAGTGAAGTACAAAGCACAGAGGAATAAGTGAAGCTGGCTACCAAGAGCTGGCTCAGGACGCTGAAGCTATAGTTGAGTCACTACCAAGAGAAGAGAACAAGCCGCCATAACGTCTTCAAATTTTCTACTATACATAAACAAATGTAATTAAAAGGCTGAATCTCAATTCAAACAGTTGGAAGTCTAAATTATCATTCAAAAAGATGAATAAGCCAGTAAACAGACTCAACTTTTTGTTCTTGTATGCTAGCCATCTATAATTTAGAATTACGAATTTTAATCCTAAATCCTTCAATGAAGTTAGGATTCAAGATCAACCATGAGAGTTTTCTGACCTTTTAATACTAGGCAGCATACAACATCTGGGTGGAGACTAATGTTCAAAAGAATACAATACTAAATCAACAACAGAAATTGGCAATACAGTTTTAGAAAAAAATGTCTCTTTTCGGGCCATTTCTGATCCTTTATCTAAGATGGGGAAAAAATAAAAAGAGTTTAAAAAATACAAAGGACCTTTCTGAATTATTGAACTTACCTCCTTAAAATGAAAAGATGATGTAAAATGCCAAAGGTTAATTTTATTAATTGTGGCTACAAAATGTTTGAAACCTTCCGAATTATTAGGTAAACTACCATTTTCAAATAAAATGATGCTGCTATCTAAATTAGATAGGTTAGTTAAACTCTCCTGAGCAACTCTAACTACAAGCTGTATTTCAAAATGTTCTGTTTACTTTACACCATTCTGAACCACAGATGACAAAGTTTGCTTGAAGCTGTAATTACTCTGTAAAACTGGGAAGCCAATTAGAGGGTCTGAAACCTGCCAGTTCAAAAAAAAAAAAAAAAAAGGCAGATCATCTGTTCAGATTTTATTAAAAAGTTTAGTCTGAATTCTGTAACTTTAACCATTTAATCACCAATTTTCTTCTCAATTACATTCATTCACCATAAAAGCTAAAAAGAACACTAAACGGTCATCATGATTATTTCATGTACGCAAGGTTCCAACAGCAACACAAATCGTTGATGTGACTAGACAAGAGTACTGACCACATAGTAAGCAACACACACACACACACACACCATAGAACTCTGCTAACTTGATCAGAAGGCTCCCAGCTGCAGATGCAAGAGATGACTTCTGCTACGGAGTGGGGAAACTTGAACACAAAAGGTAATTTCCTAAGATTACAGAATGATATGAAAGAAACTACATGAAGTAATGATTAATATTATTGTACAGAGAGTAGGCATTACAACTCATTGATCAAGAGAAGTAACCTCTGTCATTGCATAGCAGACACAAACAGGTTAATTAATTATATTCCACACTACAGAATAAAAAGTGCCTTGATGTAGTTGGTCATGCTCCAAATTCTATTACTTCTGATCCCCCAGGAGGTACTGTGCTGGCACCCACTGATGATTTATCATTGCATTCTCTCATGTAATAAGGGAGGGTGCAAACACTGGTGCTTCACATGCTAGTGGTAGGGGGTTTTTTTTAAAAGAGAGAGAGAGCGCAGAAGATTATATTAAACACACAAATAAATCTGACAATTTTCTTGGTTAATTTAGTGCTCATGAAACTGAGGTATTCATAGCAATAACCTGAGCCAGATATAATACAGTCTCCACAGCTCTTCTGATGCATCTCAACCCTGACATGCCATCCTCAAACCATTTCAGCCATAGGCCCCTCTTCAGCAGAAATTGAAAACTACAGTATGCCAAGCTGGTGACGGTTATGTGAGATAGACAAATGTCCATTAGCTTTAAGGATGAGACCAAGCAACCCATTTTAATTGGTGACCCATGTCAAGATTGGAACCCAACTCTCCGAAGCTAAATGATACCATACCAATTGCATACCTAGCATTCACATGCTAATATGAAAAAATCCCCAAAAGAGAATCAGACCGTAGAACACTAACTGTGGACCACTGAGAGCAAATCCTTTCTACAGCACTTTAGTGCCATAAGGTACAGCTGGAAGGAAATACAATTCCTCTCCTCCCCACCCCCTCGAACGCCCAAAAAAGAAGTGTGTGTGTGTGTGTGTGTGTGTGTGTGTGTGTGTGTGTGTGTGTGTGTGTGTGTGTGTGTGTGTGTGTGTGTGTGTGTGTGTGTGTGTGTGTGTGTGTGTGGCTGATGTTAATACCATGTTCATATCTAAAATGGAGAAATAGTTTATGCTAGTAGAAATGTCCTCTCTCATTGTCCATCTCCACTTCCCCTACAATACTGGTAAATTAACTGGTACTTTAGCTTACCTAACATACAAGTGTTAGCTATACACGTTAGACCTGAGTAGGAACTACCATAGTTTACCTGTGCACAGTGTACTCATAGATATAATAGGGGCCATCACTCAAAGAAGAACCTTAGTGTACTCACAGTCAGGTACAAATGCATACAATCTGGAAGGGAAAACCCATAAAAGAAACGTACTGATAACTGCTGTTCTTTGAGAAATGTCTCTGTGCATCCCCGCGTATGGCATATGGTGCTCCCTGGTGTTGAGGCAAGGAATCTCTACCAAAACTGTGTCTGTTGGGGTGCATAATGCCCCCAAGTGATGTTGATGGCTGAGGTCTGAGTATATATAAAGGGAGCGGACTCCCTACCAATCTCAGTTCATTCTCCTGAATCGCTGAGTCCCAAAGTGTGACAAGAAGTCTGAAAAAGAGAAGATGAGTGGAAAATGTGAACGCACAGAGGAGACTCCTGAAGAACAACAACTACCAGTAAGTTCCTTCCTTTCTTCTTCCAGGACCTCTGTGCATTCCCACCTGAGAGAAGGTAGCAAGCTGTACCACTTGTAGAGGACAGCAAGCACTCCCTGCTTGAACATGGCATCTGAAAAAGAGGCAAAGTTTAGAGGCTTAAGGGTATGGATGGGTACAAGAGGCATAATATTTAACATGGGTATGAACTGAACTTTTATGTGCCTTTCTGCATCTCTCTATTGTGAGTATCTATCACAGATATGCCACTGAGGAAGCTGTGGCTCATGTAGAATGGACCCTAATTCCTACAGAAGGGACATCTGCTTTAGCATAACACAAGCAAATGCAGGAGGTGACTGTCAATGACTAGAACGTGGACAGTCAGGTCTAGTTGTTGGAGCAGGTGTCAGGCCTAGTGGTTAGAGCAGTGACCAGGTTGTGGGCAGTGGGGTCTCGTGGTTACAGCAGGCATCAGTACCTAGGGTCAGAACCAAAGTCAGCGGCTAGATTCCAGAGCCAAGCATCAGAGCTGGAATCAGGGGTCAGAACCCAGGGTCAGAACCAGGTTACCCGGAGTTACACATTGATGGGGTTACTCAGTTTGAGATTAATTCCCATGTGGATCTTGAGGTTTTACACAAGGAGTTACACAAGGCATGGGCAGGGCTGGGAAGAAGGAGGCACAGGCAAAAACAGCTATGATTGAATGCTTTGAGCAGCTGCTGAACTGCTGCAGCTGGGCTTAAAGAGTCAGTCTGCTGACTCTTCCAACCAACCAGGAGGTATAGTCAATTAGGCATTAGCTTTCCATGGACAACATTTAAATCCCTCACTGGTGCAAGTTCTTTATCAGATGGAAAGGCATGCATTTGTCCCTTGAGAAATCTAGTTGATGTGGTGTGGAAAAACCCTTGATGACAGGCTGAATTAGCAGTTTGGTGTATATTCTAGGATGCAATAGTGGCCAGCCTCCATTAGGTACAGTATATAGTTCAAGACAGGAGCTACAGAGTATTTCTACATGGCTATCAAAGACCTTCAGCATGGCTAAAGCTGGCCTTTGTCAGCTGACTCGGGCTTGCAGAGCTATAAAACTGTTGTGTAGATGTCTGGGCTCAGGCTAGAGCCCAGGCTCTGTGACCCCACAAGGGGAATGAGTCTCAGAGCCTGGGCTCCAGCCTGAGAGTTTCCACTTTTATTTTAGTCCTGCAGTCCAAGCCCCACAAACCCAAGTCAGCTGACCTGGGCCCTGCGATTAGGTGCCAGGGATTTTTTTTTTATTGCAGCATAGACATACCCATAGGGGGCAGACTCCAGCCATAAGCCTTTATCACCTGTTGAGCATAAAGATATCCATAACACTATTGTGTTGCAGGTTTTCTGGATAGGATAGGATCTCAATTACTCTTGCACTGCAACTAGGAGAGGACCCATTAGAAGCCTATCATCCAGACCGGATGGAAAATTAAGACGAGAATTTTCTCTGCTGCTTGGGAGGGAAGTCTATAGATTGGAGTAGGTGGTATGAGGGCTCCCAAGGGAGCTGTAACAAGTTGGTGTACCAGTGTTGTCCTGGCCACACCGGTGCTATCAACAGAACTTTTATCCTGTCCCTTTGGATCTTCTGTATACCCTGAGTATTAAGAGCATGGGCGGAAGTGCATATGGAAAGTCACTGGATCAGTGCAATAGGACGGTATTGGTGAGGCCTTGTCCCTGCCCACTGGATCACAGTAGGTAGCATTTAGTGTTCTCCCTAGTGACAAACAGACCTATTTCAGGAGTCATCACCTGCTGAACAAGTGCTGAGCCACCACCTCATTCAAAGACCATTTGTGTTGGCCTTGCTTCAGCATCCTCAGACAGTCTGCTTGGATACTCTGTACTCTTGGCAAGCGTAGGGCTACAGGATGTGCATAATGGTGAATACCCCAGTACCAGAGTTTCGTCACTTTCTGGCAAAATATGGGGGAATAAGCATCCCCTTGTTTGTTCAGATAATGCATGTCAGTAATGTTATTGGTTAGAATCTGAACTATTTTCCCTGAGACAAAGGGCAGGAATGATCTTAGCGTCAGTGTATGACCCAAAGTTCGTGGACTCCAAATGAGGTATGGATTCTTGCAAATTCAACAAACCCTGCATTTGTGACTCCTGAAAGTGAGCTCCCTAGCCAACCATGGATGCATCTGCTGAGACCACCACTGCCTGAGCCAAGGGCTGAACTGTGCTCCTACTAATCCATTCTCTGTACTTCAACCAGGAGAATTTATGTAGCACCTCTGGTGGGATGGTCACATGCCTCTGTAGACTGCCCATGTTTGGGGTGTATACGTGTGCCAGCAAGTGTTGTAAAGGTCTTATTGGGAGTCTTGTATGGAGTGTCACAAACAAGCTCCATGAAAAACTCTGTCCTTTGGCATGGTTGATTGTGTCGGGTGTACAGAACTGCAGCATGTGGAAAAATTGCTCCTTTGGCAGGAATGCTGAGCCTACAGTCAAGTTCAGTGTCTCACTTATAAATGTTATCTTTTAACATGGGATTTGACATGATTTCTCCTAGCTGATTTCCAGCTCTAGCTTGTGAAACAAGTAGCACATTAGACTTACTGAATTAAGTGAACTGGCATTAAGGAGACAGTTGTCCAAAGTTTCACCCTTTGGGTCTTTTTAGATGTGCTGCTGTTAAATCCAGCATTCTGTTGAATACCCTTGGTGCAATTAATTATTTTTGTTGTTGTTGTTCTGCATACAACAGAAATTATGCTGATAAAGATGATATATCTCGTGAGAACAACTGTGGACAAAAACCACCAATCTGCAAATGGCAGTCCTTTCCTCATGGAAGGCACATGTAGCTTGATATCGAGGAAGGGATTACAGTCTGTGCCCGCAGAATCTGCTACTGTTTATGACTTAGCCTCTGTGCCTCAAGATCCACATGGGAATTAATCTCAAACTGAGTAACCCCACGAGTGTCTGCTGCTCACTAGTATGATCTATCTATGCTGATGACTCCCAGGTGTCAAAGTCAATATTGCACTGCTTCAACTCATGCTTCAGTGAGTCCTTGAATTGTTTCTTCTCACCGCCTCATGCACAGTTACCCACTTTCAGTTTGCCATACAGCAACTGCTTTGGCATTCTGGTACCATCCATCCTCAACACATGATCAGCCCAGCATAACTGTGATGCAATGAGTATGGCTTCAATCCCGGTGGAGTGGCTGCATTCCAGAACAATCAAAAGGACAAAGGGAAGAACTGTATATGCAGAACAACAGGTATTTCTCATTCCAGTCTGCATCCCTCTTTCTCCACAGTCTACTTGAGAGGTGGTCATGCTCTTTGATTTTTTCCACAGCTACTGTATACACTAGAGATTGAGCACTAAGATGTTAGATGAAGTTAAAAAAAAAAGTCCTGAGTAGGGATTAGGTACATCCTGTTGCCCCTGTAAGAGACTGCTGGCGATAAGGACCCAGATCTCTCTCTAGCTGGATCAAGCAGCCTCTATGGATAGGCCAGGAAATACTACCCTTTGGTTTCAACTGAAGGATGTCAAATAAAGGATCCCAATTTTCAACTGGAGTCTCAGTAGCACCCTGACAGAGTGGGAAAACCATCCTGTTCAACAGTTCCTGGAACTGTTGATGTGGTGAGGAAACAATTGAAGTCACAATGTTCTCATCTGGTGACATTCCATAGACTCGGATGTCATCCACTGAGATGTCGTCGACACCATCATCTATGTCTGTGTAATCACATCCCAAGTGTATCTGGGATTGTGAGTCTTCGTATTTTTAGAGATGGTCAGTATGGTGGCAAAGCAGGTGGCACAGCCAATGAGGATGGGAGTATCGGCAGTACCAGTGCTTTAGGTGGAAACACTGATTGCATAGGTGGCAGTGTAGGCAGAGCCAAGGTCAAAGGAGCAAGCATTGGTATTGAGGGGCCAGGTAGGATGCCAACAGGGCCAAGTATGGTGCCAGTGGGATTGGACATTATGGCAGTGGTGCCAGAGGATAAGACTGTGATGCTGAAAGCGAAGTCAATGGACCCAGGAGTGGCAAGTACGCTGGGGCCAACCATGATAGATCCAAGTATCTCAACCAAGTAGATCAACCACGACCCTTAATGTGTCCTGTAGTGCAAACCACAACATGCATTGTACAAAGTTGTGTGGAGTATCTATTTGGTTACAGGGACAAAGAGATGTCAGTGGGATGAGATGGTAAAGTTGGGGTGGACCAAAAAGGTTCCCCCTCCACCCTTTCTTCAAAAAGGGTTGCAAATGGATCCTGCAAATCAAAGGCAAGGTTTGGTGCCAAAAGCAGAGACTCCAGGGTCCAATGTAGTGGAGGATCCTCTTCTCTTGGCAATGCCAAAGACATAAATGGGATGAGCACTGGACAATGAGCTCTCTTGCGTTGCCCAGGTGCTTCGGAGGGTCAAGGTGCCTTCCTGGGAAGTTAAGTCTTTTCTTGCCTGATTGTCTTATTCAAGTTGATGCGTGACTCTTCTCTTCAATGATCCAATGCTGGACTGCCCAATGCCAATGAGGAGTGAGAAATACATGGTGCCACATCCCTTTGAGTATAGTGAACGTGGGGCACTGTGAGCCTTGAGAAGCTGTTGCTAATTATTTTTGGTACCAAGAAGGATTCTTGAGCCTGCAAAGGTGTGGAAAATGGCAACTGAGGTAAGGGTTTTGAAGATCCAGTGCTAGAGTCTTTCTTGGTTGTCAGTGCCAAAGGTGGTGCTGACTTGGAAGTTTGGTCATGAGGCTTACACCATTTAGTTGGCTTTGGTGCTGAAGCAGATCTTTGAGGGCCGTGTTATCAGCCTGGTCAACCAGTGACATGGCTGGAGGTTTTAGCACCTCACTAGTTAGATGCTCTCTCAGTGTAATGTGCTGGTCTCAGTGGGTTCTAGATATAAAAGCCTTACAGACTGAGCACTATATTCGCTCGCCCAAATACATCCCTCAGTGAATGCATATTCACTTACAAAAAACTTTATTAAACTGGACTAAAGGTTGCTGCTGTATACTACAAATACCAGTAATGGCTTTTTTCTGTCACTATGTTGCCACCCCAGTATTAAAAAATCATGAGTCAAACCCCCATTTGCGCTAAAAAATATGAGAAGATTAAAACATCTTATGTTCTTTTTATATGCTTTCTTGGTTTTATATATCTCATGTTTTTGAGATTTTTCAGCAACAAAGAGGGCTTGAATTTTTTTAAATTAAAGCTGGCATTCTCAGGTATTCACATGACTCCAGGGCTCAGGCTTTGGGAAAAAACACCAAATATCATGAGACATGCAAAAAAAAAAAAAAAAAGTCATGAGAGTTGGGAACACTGCAATACCTTTCTGGAAAATGGTAAAACCTAAACCTAAAAACCCCAAACTAGAGAATGCTCAATTAAGGTCTCAATGTATATCCCTGGGAAAAAATGTTTTTACAAGAAACAAGAAATGACAAACTGATGAAAACCAAAAACTGCACATTAGAGAATTTCCCATACAAGATACCTACAGACCTTAAATGTTCCTCTGAGGGTAAGCAATAGGGAACGGGAACATCACAGCATCTCTCTATCACCAGTCCAGTTTAGGACTCCTATTTATACACACCAATAGGATCCTCAGTGTGGCCTTTGTAGCAAAACTAATATGGAAAGTAATCATCATACTGGATATATTTTGCTTTCTCTTCTTGTTTCAGCTGCACAGGCACAACAGAAGATCAAGCAACATATCAGGTATTTCCTTAAGGTAGGAGCTATGCTGACTCACAACTAGACAGTGGCTCACTTTACAAAGCCAAAGGCAAACTAAAAACTTTTTAATTTTAAGTTACAGAACTTTGTTCTTGCTGCCACTAGATCACAATGGAAATATTTCAAAAATATCAGTCTAATGTCTCCCTTGCCCATCATTTTCCCCTCAAAAATTTTGTTAAGAAAGGTAATTTTGAGTGGGCTTGTATTTTAGGAATGTATTGACAAAACGATTCCAAATTTGTACCTCAAACGTTATCCCAGTCTCTGAACAGGTATGCCAGTTTTACAGCTGATCTAATTATTCATGTGCATTTTAGAGAGATTTGAAAATTGGTCTTCAAAGTTTGTTGCAACCTTACCTATGGAATTGCTAGCACATAACAGCATGTCTAATCAGTTCCCTTAGACCTAAATTAATTCTGTTGCTTTAAAAAAAATAATAAATAAAAAAAATCACCTCATTCCTTTTCTTGTGAATTCAAAAGAAGACAAAAAGTTCACTGCTGGAACCTTTAGTTTCTCTTCTTTTCAATATCTTAAAATCATATAAATGATTAAAACTACCCTCTGACCAACTCTAAGTTTAAAATTTAAGAAAAGCAACACCACTTCTCTATTTAGAAGGTAGTAAGCACTTTCAGAATTAATCCCTAATCCTTCTGCATTAATTAGAGGGAAAACTGTCATTAAAAGGTATCTGAAACTCTCATTATTAGAACATATCTTCACCTTAACCATCTCTTTTAAAGACAAGAAAAAGACAGCTCCACTGAAGAGTGCCTTGCAAGCACAATCTTTCAAGGTATCAAAGGCAAATTCCACTTGCTCTCACTTTTGGCCAAAACTCAAAGGTTCCTGTGAAGGGATACATTTCTCCCCAATTACTCTTTAGATAAAACAGAGGATGAAGGCAGAGAGCCAGTTTTCAAGGATATCTAGTTATGAACATGCTGTGTGATTACTCACATATTCATTGCACGTGCGAAAGGTAATTTTTATCAGTGGGTCCCTGAAAGAGCACAAAGCACTTATGGTGGCCAAGGGATGCAGTAGTTTACACAAAGTGACATGACAATAAGCTTTCATTTTTGTTTACACAACAGTGTATCTGTTAATAATGATAAGCCACTGATATTCTGTGAATAAAGCATCTTCCCATTCTCTCTTTGCTAGGCAGGCACTTCTCTCTCCTCTTTCTTCCTGTCAGCATAGTGGTAAAGTAAAACTTTTTGATATCATGATGTGTGTACCCCATCATACAGGACTACCAGAGTGCCTTGTTTTGTATGGAAAGCAGTGGTTTTCTAAAAATCAGAGTCTTCTCTAATATAAAGTGAGAATTTAGGACCTTGCCTACACACTGAAGTTGCACTGGTTTAACAAAAATCATTATTAAACTGATTTTAGTTAAATCAATGCAAAACCCTGTATGAATATAGTTCCATTGTTTTAAAACTGTTTAGCTTGCACCTGTAAATTTACCAGTGCAAGCTAAACCAACATATACCAGGTTTACATAAAATTAAGTATATCCACAAAGGGTTTTCCAGCAGGTTAAATCAGTTCTTAAAAAAAAAAACACCTTTAGTTAAACTGGTATAACTTTCTGTGTAGGCCTATGTCTCAGAGCATGGGGACTAACAGAAGGAAAAAGTCCTATAAATCCATGGTCTTCTAAACAAAACACAGGCCTGTTTGGTTTAAGACACACTGGCCCTTACAACCAGAGTGCCTTTGTGGGGGCAAGGGTGGTGGTGTTCACCCTCCTCATTAGTAAGGGAGGTCCGAATCAATGAATGGGATTGATCCATCTGGTGCAAGTGTTGCCCATAAAGAGTTTTATGGGATGAAGGCCAGCAATTTTCCCACTTTGCCCTATGCTGTCGCCACTAAAAGCTGTGGATGAGGTCTGGTGAATCCCTGCCACCTAGCCCAAATCCTCCTCACCTTTCTTCCCTCTCACTATGAACTGCAGTGCTCGGCAGCAATATCCTCTCTCCTCACCATTCTGGGAGTAGCATTGCCTTATGCTGCCATGATTGCACATGTGTTCCTGGATCACTTGTGCTCAGGCCACCTTGTCCTTCCCTGGCAAGAAGCAGTTAGTGCTCAGCTAAACATCTGGGTTCCTTGGTTGGAGGTGAGTGGCAGCTTTTTCTCCTCACATATTACCAGCATGCTTCCCCTCCATAAACTTATCAAGCTCAGTCTTGAAGCCAGTTAGGTTTTTTGCCACCCACTGCTCCACTTGGAAGGCCGTTCCTCTAAAATTTCTAACTGTCAGTCTAATTTCAAGCCTAAATATGTTGATGGCCGCTTTATATCCAATGTGAACACATGAACAAATGGCGCTTAACTTAAATAACTCCCCTCCCTTTCTGGTATTTATCCCTCTGACCTATTTATACAGAGCAATCATATCTCCCCTCAGCCTTCTTTGGTTAGGTTAAACAAGCCAAGCTTGATAGGAGTATTGAGCCAAACAGAGGACTGACAGATTACAGAGCCCAGAAGACGCTGTGAGACCCTGCTGCAAGAGGACGAACAGCATAAGGCATGGGCTTTTTGTCCCAGACCCAAAAATAAAAATAACGCACCAGGAAGGTGGTTTAACAAGGCCACAACATTATTAATTTAACGCATTCCGAAAACTATCCGACAATAACTCATCCAATGCAGTGTGGTCATACTTACACAATCCATATCAACCAAGAAAAGGCTGCCCTTAACCCGAACCCCATCCAAATCTTTAACTAGGTTGCAACACCAAGGCTGCGATGCTACTGGCTTCCCTTCATACAAGACAATACGAGCCCCAACCCATCACCCACATTGTTGAAGGGATGCCTTCCGATAATCCCACTTCCAGTTAATCAGGGAACTGGACCTGTTGTAATAACTGAGGCCTAGCAGGTCCAGTTGTGAGCTCAACTGTGGAAAAGCAGGTGAGAGTTTTATAAAGTGTTACAGTCACCTAAAATAACAAATGCTGAAAGGAAAAAGTACAAAATACAGACAGAGACTAAATTAGTCCAAAAACAAGGTCTACAAATACAGCCAAAGGACTGTGTTGAAATCATGCCTGATAAACAAGAGGAGAATGGAATGAGAAAGCTTGTATCTTCCACAAACAGAAGCTGGCCCAATAAAAGATATTACCTCACTCACTTTCTCTCTCTGATATCCTGGGACCAACACAGCTACGACAACATGGCAAACAAAACTGGTGTGTCAAAAATTAGGCCTAATTAGTGAATAGAATAATAATTCATCTCCCACTTTTGGGCTCCTTAAAAAGGAATATTTGGGGGAGGGAACAAATGGGGAACAGACTTCTGAGGGAAAGGCAGACAGGCCTCTGCTTCATTCTAAAGACTGTCCCTTGTTCATGAGCCCTGAAGTTCAACATATTGAAATGTCAGGCCATCACCGCTGCACCAATGAAGACCCAAGCCTGATTACTCTGTCTTCCCTTCCTTCTTGTATTCCTTTCTGACCCTCATATTCTTCCTATCCTCTCTCTTTCTCAACTTTTAACCTGATCCTGAGACCAATGCAGCACACAGCATCACTACAACAAAGTGTAGTGTCCCGAAGTGTTTATAATTTAACCTAACCTTCCTACCCTCCCCAAGCAGCTAAGGGGAAAGCAAAACAAAACAAAAACATCAACCAGCTGGTCCAGGCCAATCTGGCAATAAGGGAAAAATTCCTTCCAAGCCTCAAAAGTCAACTGGTATGATGCCTTCAGCAAGGTCCAAAATCCTGGTCCTGCTCTAATTCTAAGGAGTGGAAGGAGGGAGCTGTTGTTCCCGGGTGCAAAACAGTGCCCTGGGCACAGGAAAGGGCTTATAAGCCCTCTCATTCAGTGCACAGGGTCCAATGGGCTTCTATTGCAACCTTCAGTCCAGTCTATCAGCTGGGAAGACCTTCTTCCCCCAAGTACCCTATCTTCAAGATCACAAGGAAGCTGGTGTCCCGTAATGGTGGGCATGGGGGGCAGGCAATCATTACAGGAGCACCATGGCTTTCTTTCCCCCACTGGCCCAGGCAAAGCCAACCCATCGTCGCAACTAGAGTGCTCATTGTGAACTCCCTGCTGCACAAGGGAAGCACTACTTCTATACTTCTTGTGTGTGTGTAATAAAGTAGACCATAAGTGAAGGGATGTTGTTTGAAACGTACAGCTCTGTACATGAATTCAGCAGGTATCCAAGTAGGAGGAAATTAAGTGGCAGATGTGATCTCTTGGGCTAAGCCAACCCTGTCACACTTTCTTTTCTCTATTTATAGTTATCAAGGTTTGGGTTGAGTTCTCCTTTATAGTTTATTGAAATGAGATCTCATAATATTTATTTACAGATACAGGATTTCCCCACTCCTATCCCCCATATTTATTTAGGAGGTTTACTGGATTCCTCTTCATACATTTGACAAATTTAATATGGACTTCTTTCTAACTGGGCAATTTTTCTGGGCACGAAGCCAGCCCACCCCCTTTTTCTTCTTGTAACTCCAAAGCTCCTTTGCTGAAGTCTTAAAAGGAGGGTGTGACTTTAAGCACCCTTGTATTCACAGCCTTCACACAGTTCTAATAATCTTTGTACAGAATGTAAGTCGTGAGGTATCATTTGAAAACGAATAACTAATTTAACATCAATATTCTTTTGTGCAGTATGAACCTGTTGTGTATTAAGAGTTATGGATGTATGCTGGAATTATTATCAAAGTGTGTTTAATCCAAATATGTCAGGAGGAGATGGTAAACAGGTCTGCCCTAGATAAAGGAATGATTATTTGCTTCTCTGACCAGCCTAATCATCAGGCAGAGACAATGAAGGTCCAATTTTACATATCAGGTAAACAAAGTTATCAAGCAAACAAGTGGGGGAGGAGACAGCATGTCCTCTACACCCAGCAGGAGAGAGGAGTTTATTTTTAAGGAGTTTTATCTGAGTTTACTTTTCAAAGAATACATTGCAAAGGTTTACTGGTCTATAAAGGGGAAGGGGGCTGAACCTCAAGTGATAAGCAACTGAAACAACTGATTGTATACAATATTACTGTATTATAAAAGTATATAGAGTGAGGTCTTTTCTGAAAGCTAATGACACACTGGTGATTAATATCATGGTGAAATGTACAGATTAACACGATATGAGGAAATATGGATACTTAATGATATTAGGCTTTAAAGTCTGTGGCCAAACAGGGAAAAACAGGTTCCCTCCCAGACAGGAGAGAAGGAAGCTATTTATCTGTCTCTTATGTAAATTAAACATGGTGGAATCAAAACAATGAAAGCCCCATTTACATACAGGAGGATGGGAAGCCAACACGAAGGGAAAAGACAGCATGAGGTCATCCTGTCTCTTGAACTAAAGTAACTGAACTTTGGAAAATATAAGAAAAGACAGAAGACATCTTTGACATCCATCATTAGACAGATAAAAGAGGCCAGAGCTCTTCAAAGCTGAGAAAAATGGGTCCTTTAACCAAGAGCAGGCAGAAGTTACTGGAAATCGAATACAGGTGAGAAACCTGCTTAGGCAAAGATCTTTCACCTAGAAAGACAAAGAAAGCCAGCATCTTGTACTTCCATGGAAGGTCCTGACTAAGGGAAAGTCAGCCATGTGTGGGAAACACAATGACTGGTGAGAAACCATCTTAATCTAGTAAGGTACAGGCTTTGGTCAAGTTTTAGACTTTTAGATGCATGCTTTCACTTTTATTTGCTTATAACCCTTTCTAACGTTCTCTCATACTTGAATTCACTTAAAAGCCTATCTTCTTTTGCTAATAAACTTGTTTTACAGTTAATATAAACCAACTCAGTACTGTGTTTAAATGGAAGGGTGTACCCCAGTTAAGGTTATAAACTGTGATGTGCTTTTGTGTCTTTGGAGGAACAAATGAACGTTATTATTTCTCTTAACTGTCCAAGAGAAGAATAGACATTCAAGAGAACATAGTTTTGGGAAAATTCAGGACTGGGAGCGTGCTGGGGTTGTAACTCAGGCTTGCTGGTTGTAATAACTAAGGCTGATGACAGGTTGGTAGAGTCGGAATTGCTAGACCAGGGCTGCCAGTGTACACGGACACTCGGTGTGGCCTGCATGCTTGTTGCTGACTGAACATTCCAGGCAGGAAGTTACAGTAGCAAAGCTTTGTGGGGAACTCAGGTAAAGTTATAGGGTAAGAGGTGACAACCGCTCACTGGTCTGGATTGCACCCTGAACACTGTGACAGAAGGATTTAGATGTGTCTCCCCACTGTCTTTAAATTTTTAAACTAAATACTGTAGCTGTGGGACAGAGGGGAGAGGTTTAAGCTAACTTCAAGCCATTTTAAGCAGACCCCCATGTTTCCTCTAAATCATCCTGAGAAAAGTAACACCACTTAAATACTTTGTCCTGTGACAGAAAAGATATGATGAACAAAACTTAGGGTATTACTATTTAGACTGCTGCCCAAAAAGGTATGATGAATCAAAGCCTTATCAATGTAAATATACCTCGCCTTGTCAGAAATGAGGGCCTTGCACTAAAAAATGCAGGTTCTGCTCCCTCAGCATTTCCCTTCAGTCACCATACTGTAGATAGAAAGCATTCACTGTGCAGGTTACAGATAGAATATTTTACTGCTGTGTTTTTGAAAATTTTGGAAGATATTAGGAATAAAAGCACAGAAAGAGTGCCAACAGGTCTGGGAAACAAAGGGCTTGTCTACACAGTGCAACAAAGCTGTGATAAATGAAGCAGGGGTGGGGGGTAGCTCCCTTTTATGGGCACACGGCTAGACAGTTAGCTACAAAATCCCTGTTAGCAGCTGTTCTCAACTTGATTTACCTGTAAAGGGTTAAAAAAAACCCAGAGGTAAAAGGAAAGGAGTGAACACCTGACCAAAAGAGCCAACTGGAGGGCCAGAACTTTTTTAAATTGGGAAAAAACTTTCCCTTTGTCTGTCTGCTCTGTCCCCCCTCTCCGGACACTCCCACTCTTTTCTTTCTCACTTCTTCCCCAGAAGGGGTGTGAAAGGGCTTGAGGGTACCCCACAGGGTGGAATTCCCAAGTGCACCTTCCTAGGTTCAAAGGGGTTTTTTTGCATTTGTGTGGTGGCAGCATCTACCCATTCAAGGTCAGAGAGATGCTGTAACCTTGGGAGTTTAATACAAGGCTAGAGTGGCCAGTATTAATTTTTAGAATCCTGGTGCGCCCCCCACCTTCTGCACTCTAAGTGTCAGAGTGAGGAATCAGCCTTGACAAATGCGCACTAAAGGAGCGTGATTTTTAAAGCAGGTTGTGGACTAACTGGCCTATGTAGATCCTCCTGGTATGAACTAAAAGTTCCCTAATGCACATTAACATAGTACTGAACAGAACTGAGAGTTTGTGAAAGTTGCCCTGGAGATTGAAATCATCTTTTTAAACACAGAACAGGTACAGCTTAAATAATGGCACTGCAAACTTGCCAACACCACTGCACCAATGAGTATGAGTCTCCACCTGAAGAGACTGCCCTCAAACTTTGTCTTTTCTGCTTAGACAACTAAAAAAAAGATGCAAGTTACAGCCAATCCTAATGTTTTATCATATGGACAATAAGAACTGGACTGAAACTATCATCTCACATCACAAGAACAATGAATAGCCATCACATGACATGTTGCAGTCAACGCGAACTTGACCAAGATGGTATTAACAACTCTCTCACTGTCCATCTGCCAAGCAGGAATCTATGACAAGTAACTTACTCCACTTTTATTAAGAATGAATATGATACATTGCTTGAGGTTGCAAACCTGCAGCATTTCAGGAACTTTCCAATCAGAGGCCATTAGACCAATTATTAAAGCTTACCAGGTGCTGTAAATCTAGGTGCTGTTTTCATTCACTTTTTTGGACTTTTTTTTTGGGGGGGGGGGGGGGTTAATCCAAACTCCTCTAATTCAAACTACTTCAAAGTAGTGAACAGAAAAATTATATTCCTTTGCCAATTTACTGTGCGACAGCAACTTGCATTATGATTTTAACTCTTTCATGTAATTTTTATGTTTATGGTTAATGTCAGATGCTACTCTGAGGGCAGTCTGTTTACCTAATCCTCACTCAAACTCTCAAAACTTCTTTTTATGTTATGCAGCCACATAATGCATTTTTTCTCCAAGTATATTTCTGGTAGATGGTTGTAAGGCAAATAAAATCTGTTTTATGAAATAGTTCTAATTTATTTAACCACAGACCAATGGCAGAGGATTCAAGTTTCTCAGACACTAAAAAATGTCCCTGAATTTTACATTCATTCTTTTCTTAAAATGTATTACTAGATTCTTTATTAGGCAAAAATGTATCTTCCTCTATTCTTAAAGACACTCCACTGAATGCATCCGATGAAGTGAGCTGTAGCTCACGAAAGCTTATGCTCAAATAAATTTGTTAGTCTCTAAGGTGCCACAAGTCCTCCTTTTCTTTTTGCAGATACAGACTAACACGGCTGCTACTCTGAAACCTGTCTTAATCAACAATAATTGATGTTAAGATTATCCAAATGATTCCCCTCCAAAAAAGAAAAATGTATCTTGTTTACCAAAAATGTCCTCTCTTCAAGTATCACAGTCCACAAACCCATGATAACAGTTCTTCAGTCTGCATAGCACAAGGGAGGGAGAAGCAGATCTGTCCATCCTTGGCAGGAAAGGGAAGCCACTCCAATCTGAACAGCCCACCTGTTTGAGATGTTTTCCACAGCCAGAAAAATACGACTGACCAGAACTAATTATTACACATTATAGGAGCTATAATATACGTATCTAAAAACCCACTACAGCACATATAGGACTCCAAACTAATGTAATTAGTCAACAGAACCTAGGCCCTATATGCGTTAGATCTGTGGGCCTTGCCATTTGATGAACGGAAAATTTCTGAAAAAAGAAAAGGAGTACTTGTGGCACCTTAGAGACTAACCAATTTATCTGAGCATAAGCTTTCGTGAGCTACAGCTCACTTCATCGGATGCATACTGTGGAAAGTGTAGAAGATCTTTTTATACACCCAAAGCATGAAAAAATACTTACCCCACCCCACTCTCCTGCTCGTAATAGCTTATCTAAAGTGATCACTCTCCTTACAATGTGTATGATAATCAAGTTGGGCCATTTCCAGCACAAATCCAGGTTTTCTCCCCCCCACCCCACCCCCACACACACACACAACCCCACTCTCCTGCTGGTAATAGCTTATCTAAAGTGACCATTCTCCTTACAATGTGTATGATAATCAAGGTGGGCCATTTCCAGCACAAATCCAGGGTTTAACAAGAACGTCGGGGGGGGGAGGGGGGGTAGGAAAAAACAAGGGGAAATAGGTTACCTTGCATAATGACTTAGCCACTCCCAGTCTCTATTCAAGCCTAAGTTAACTGTAGCCAATTTGCAAATGAATTCCAATTCGACAGTCTCTCGCTGGAGTCTGGATTTGAAGTTTTTTTGTTGTAATATCGCAACTTTCATGTCTGTAATCGCGTGACCAGAGAGATTGAAGTGTTCTCCGACTGGTTTATGAATGTTATAATTCTTGACATCTGATTTGTGTCCGTTTATTCTTTTACGTAGAGACTGTCCAGTCAGAAACAAATTGTCCTATTCTCCATCACATCAAGGTCCACAGGTAAGAAAAGGTATAGAAAAGGGGAACAAAAATGATTATGGGCATGGAATAGCTTCCATATGAGGAGAGATTTAAAACACTAGGACTCTTCAACTTAGAAGAGACAACTAAGGGGAGATAGGATAGAGATCTATAAAATAATGAATGGTGTGGAGAAAGTGAAAAAGGAAGTGTTATATACCCCTTCACATAACACAAGAACTAGGGGTCACCCAATGAAATTAATAGGCAGCAGGTTTAAATCAAACATAAGGAAGTACTTCTTCACACAACCCACAGTCAACCAGTGGAACTGGTTGCCAGAGGATTTTGTGAAGGCCAAAAGTATAAGTCGGTTCAAAAAATCATTAGATAAGTTCATGGCGAATAGGTCCACCAGTGACTATTAGCCAAGACGGTCTGAGTGTCCCCAGACCTATGACTGCCAGATGCTGGGACTGGAGAACAGGGGATGGATCACTTGATGATTGCCCTGTTCTGTTCATTCACTCTGAAGCGTCTGGCAATGGCCACTGTAAGAAGACAGGATACTGGGCTAGTTGGACCACTGTTCTGATCCAGTATGGTCATTCCTATGTTTAGATTATTTTAATGCAAGTATTAAGAAGGCTGAACTTGAGAAATTGGAATGCAGAAACAACCAGTACCAAACTATTTGTTAGCTATGAATTTCTCCTCACCAAGGAACCACTGTCTAGAGCAGAGGTCTCAAACACGCGGCCCACGGGGTTATTTCCTGTGGCCCGCCAAGCTCCCTGCGCCCCCCCCCCCGGAGTTATTTCCTGCGGGCCGCCAAGCTCCCCTCCCGTTCACTCCCCCTCCCTCCAGGCGCTTCCAGCCGCCCAACAGCTATTTGGTGGAGCTTAGTGCTTTCCAGGAGGGAGCGGGGAGCTGTGCGCTCAGAGGAGGAGGTGGAGAAGAGGCAGAGCAGGGGCGGGTATTTGGAGAAGGGGTTGGAATAGGTGCGGAGAAGGGGGGGGAGTGGTGGGATGGGGCGGGGCCTTATGGAAGGGGTGGAGTGGGGGCGGGGGGGTGTCAGTGATGCAGCCCATGTGGCCCTCCTGGTGATTCGAGTTTGAGATCCCTGGTCTAGAGCACCCTTCATCTGAAGGCAGCAGCTGTGGAAGATAGGATGTTCAATTTTTAGAGAGTTTGGTGAAGGTGGCCGACAAGGGCTATGTTGCAATTTCATACATTTCCTCTTACAGATCATAAGAACACTTGGTCTACAAGTCACCATAGCTCTAAGGAAATGGGCGTTGAGATTAAATGATGGAGCTAAGGACCTTGCTCTTTAAGATTCTGATATGGCCAGATGAATCCATCCTAATATGAAGAACTTAAACATCTTCTTTTCTTTTGATACTGAATGGCACAAGACAAAAAAGAACCTTTGATTTTTTCTAAAGGGCTTGGAATGCTCAATATGAAATCAATAAAGCCTGTGTGTCACTGAGAATATACTAAAGTCTCCCTTTCAAATCTGATGTTTTGGGGCAAAAGGAGGGTATGATCATTTCCTGTGCAAAATGAAATACTGAATTTACTTTGGATACAAAGACTGGTTTTAGTCCTGATGACAATTTTGTCACGGAGGAAGGTGAAAATTTGAGATTTAATACATCTCTGAGGATATGTTAGCTGAGAACTACTTTGACAGACAAGAAATAGTGAAATTTTTCTGACATGTTTAAATGGGAACAAAATTAGGACCAATAAAATGACATTCAGATCCCAGAGTTATACCTGATGAACTCAAGGGGGGCAGGGGGGAATCAGTGGTGCTGCACCTAGGAAGCGCCCAGTGTCTGGATGAAATGAAAACTTCCTCTTCCTAGTGGGACTCAAAATAGCACACAGAGGAAACAACTGAAATTGATGAATCCACAGTAATCCACAAATTGTACTGTCCTCCAAATGTCCTTTTCTGCCTTTCCTCTGCACGGGACTCTGATGACATCATTTAAAAACAGGCACACACTCCTGTCTCAGAGCAGCTACAAGTATGTTTATACACACTGGATCCAGTTACCAAACTAAATGGTAAGAAGCAGTACTGAAAATACTGGTGCCCCTATGTAAAGTGAGACTTGCCTGGGAGCTGACTGAATAGGTATTTCATATGAACATCGGCTTCTCTCAGGTCTATGGAGTATAGGAAGTCCCCTTTGTTGATGGCTGCTAAAGTTAACTTGAGCGTCTCCATAATGAATTTTTGACTTCCTTAAATATCTATCTAGGTATTTTAAATCAAGCCCAGACCTGTTCCCCCAAGCACTCCTTCACAAGGAAAATAATGGAGTAAAAGCCAAACTTCTTTGGGCAAGGATCCAGCTATACTGCACCACTTTGAAGCAGGTGAGAAACAGCCTCTCTGCCATACTCAGTCTCTTCAGCCAGGGAGAGATGGGAGTCCCTTTGGCTCAAAACAACCACCTCTTGCTAGATGTTCCAGAGGAGTCTCTTGAGAGTAAGGGTCTAGAAGGCCCAGTCACAAGATAACCCAGGAATGGAAGTGCCAGAGCTCTAGCACTTTTGAAGCCGCAGACAGAAGGCAGCAGTCACTGAGGGTTGAGGCACATCCCAAAGGGAACAAGTCTCTGGGCAAAAAAAATCTGCAATAAACCCGTGAAAAGTTTGCTGCAAGGGAAAAGCTGTATTTGGAAGAGCATGGAGAACATGTGAGGCATGAAGGCGTGGAGGAGAGAAACATTAGTAAATGATAAAGAAAGTGGACCATGAGGCCACTTACCACTGTCCATAATGTCTTCTAGTGGTTCTGGCTGCCTTCCCTTCACAACTAAGGGGAAGTGGAGAAATGCTGTTTGGACTGTAAGGAAGTCTGCTTTGCTTGCAGTTTGGCCAGAATTTGTTCAGGCTTCTATTTTGTCTGAAAGCTAGATCCTTTCGTGAATACCGTGGGGAGGTGCTGGCAGCTTCTCCACTAGAGAACCAGCAGGGCTTCTCCTGTCTATCTCCGTTCCAGCTTTGGCAAGGGAGACCAAGGAGACCCTTGCATTGAATACAATGATTCTGATAGCCCTACTACCTCCTTACAGAAGCAGCATAAATTGCTGCCCTGACATGTGATGAGAGGCACAAAACAGGTTTTACAATACCAGGACTTCCTTCATGGCTTGTCCACCATCATGTCACATCGCCAAGATATCAATACGTCATCTTCTTTCTTCTCATGCACAATACTGCAATTTCTACCCTTTAGATGTTAATGGAAATCCAAGACACTAAACCTAAGTGTGTCCAAAAGGTAACACCTTATTTTCCTCACCCATGTTCTTAGAATTCTTCAGTGGTTACTTGTGTATGCCAGAATCCAGTACGAAGTCTTTTACCCTAGTTCCAAGGTCCTCAAATGAACTACTGCAACTACAATTACCAAACAGAACTTCTACTGTATCCTCCATGTTCCTTTGATACTAGGCTTCTTTCTATTTACCATCCTCATCTCTCCAGAGTAGTAGGAAGTTTCTTTTACAGATTGCTCCCACATCAAGTAACCTCCCTACACACTTTTCAAATCAAATATCAAGAGGCATTTTTTCTGCAACATATAACTTCTTAACCCTCCCTTTAATGTAACAATTAAATGCTACTCTCTGACCCTTCTACTGTCCCCATAGCCATTCTTTCTGAAACTTGGCCACAGGATCTCCCTTCACTGCTCCCCTACCTGAACTACAGATGTTATATGATATATTGCAATCTATATAAATCCCTTGTATTAGTATGAGTTAACGAATAGGCTGTGTATTGCATCATATCATACCAGTCTCAAAATGCCCTGTTGCGACCAAGTGCGGTACTACAGGTGTGCCTTGTCTTTGGGTGTCGGTTATTTCACATTCACCGATTGATGCAATGAGGAGCCAAAACAAACAAATAAAAATAAATACGTCTCCTTTAATAAACCAGCATAGGAGTACTTGGAAAAATAGTTCAAGGGCACTAAACTCAGTACCCTGGTTCAGAGATCCCAAACTTAATTAAGTCCAAAAACAAGGCCTCTGAGCCTGGTCAGGCTACTCTTCTGGAACTGGAGAGAGTTCATCATCCCTTCCAACCTGGATGGCTTTTAGTCCACTCTCTACTGTTCAGCTTCCTGTTTCTGTTCAAACAGGCCAAGCCTTAGAGCTGAGCAGACAGCCTCCTTAAAGATAGCCAGGCTGTTTTGGTTGAGAGTTCCTGGTTGTCTCCTAACAGGGCAGAACACTCCTTCACAAAGGGTGTAGAATATGAATGAGATTTTCAAAAAAGCCTAATAAGATTTGGGTGCCTAACTCCTGTATGCTCCTTTGAAAATTCTGTCCAAACTCTAATTCTTATAGATCTACAAATGACAAGGCTTAGTTATCATATTATTTTTCAAGCTAACTTGCAACAGGATTTGGGTGTCTAACTCCCTGAGGCTCCTTTGAAAATCCCAGCCTTTGTCCACACAATATCTTTATTCAGTTTAGTCCCTCAAGTACTTTCATTTTTGTGGCAAACACCATAGGCCATATGTCTTCATTTGGAAACACCTTTCTACTGTCCCCACCTTCTGGGGATGAACTGAATCTGAAACGTTACCTTTTAAACGAGTTCTATAAAAACCTGGAAATCAAGATGGCTCCATTTTATCCACTGGATGCATACTTCACAGACTTGCTAATACATGTAAATTGTTTGATTGCTTGGAACTACTGATTACCCCATGTGGAGAGCTGATTACCTGATTATCCAAGAGACTAATCCTTTAGCTTGATTTTGTGCCATTTGACAGTCCAGATAATTTTCTAATTACTTCGAGTTTTCAAGTGATTTTATAGGTATTACTGGGGAAAGGAAAAGAGTGGGAGTGTCTTCGTATAGGTAACCTTTTCCCACAAATGTACATCTTATTACAGTCGCTTGTCTAATTTGTTGTTGTTAGTTAAGGTTACAGATAATGAAGAAACTTTCATTGGAAAAGCTTCAAAACCTAATATTTGGTAAAACTTTAGTGGTATTTCCAAGGTGTTGTTTAGAGTTTGACTTCAACCACAGTGGAACAACCTTGACTCACAGCATCAAACTTTTAGGTTTGACAGTGAATTTTTAAATTACACATATAAAGTGTAATGTAGTAGGTATTTATCAATATGCTAAGAGTTAACATTTTATATTGAGTTATAATGTATGTCCCTCCCTCTTTATATAAACACACTACCATGGGATCTAAAATATTTTAATACAGTAAATATATTTAATATTAGTAATATATATAATTATGTGCAAAGAATTAAACAGGTTTATAGTGATTTAAATACTGTAGGTATAACAGATGCTGAAGAGAGACTTACTTGCCACTGAAAAGTTGTTGAGGGGATATGGCAGATCCACATCTTGGGGCTTCTCCTTATACCCTATGAAAGAACCATCTGTCTTCAACAGGAAGTATCTTGGCCGCCAATTTTTGATATATTCTCCTATATAAGAAAAATATACATTAATATCAAAGAAAAGAAAGACTTTGATAGGAGATGTTACAGCGCCGTATCCGTGCCCAACATTAACAGTGTCAGCATTTGTTTGAACAATTTTCTTCATTTAAAAGAAAAAAAGTCACACTTTTATAATTAATTGCACCTTATGTCTCCAGAGATTCATTCAACAATACACACAGAGTTGTGGGCAAAGCAAAACCTGACACTTAGATCACATACATTATTTTAAAAACACTGACATCTTAGATACTGTTCCCAAAGTGAAATGAATAATAAAGAAACAGCATGCGCTGTTTATTACATTGTGGTAAAATCCAGGGCCAAGGAGGTAAAAATGGACCTTCTCTCTTGTAAGCATTGTTGATTACAAATTAGCTTCCCAAAACTTATCTACCATGCAAAGACCCAATGCAAAATCCAGTTTAAGAATAAGAAAAAAACAGAGGCTCAGAAAATTGTCCAATTTCATACACGAACAGAGGAAAATACATATATTGTGTAAAATCTTATTGAGATCAAAGAGCTGTTAAAACTGCTTTTAAATTTAACACGTGCTTTGAAAAGATAATCTAATGCAGTTTAAAATTAACTAGACAGATGCACTGTTTACTAGAAGTAGTGTAAACTACAAGCCGTCAACCACTAAATCATATTACCACCTTCTTCCACTGATGCGTGCTGAAAATTTTCCACAAAGAATGTAAATCAATTTCAAGATCTTTCTGTTAACCAATTAGATGTGCACTTGATACCGCCAGAGAAGTAAGCAAAATCTAACACATACAGTTGAGATATTAAAGGAGACAACCAACGAGTAGTACATCAGTTTGTTCATAATGCAATTTCAAGAACTTCACTGACTATTGAAATGCTCCTTCACAAAAGTATTGGTAAGAAAATAGTGAAACTAATATGCCAAGCAGAAGGTGTTGTGGAATGAACTTCTATCTTCTGAAAAATTACTAATGCAAGCTATTTACATGCATTACTAGATTAAAATATGGGAAACCAATCTTCTCCAGTAAATCAAAATGGTCTGAATCAAAAACTTTGAAATCAGAAAAGTGACTGGTTTCAAAACTTTTTATGATGAATTCTGGAGAAATGTTTTATCCAGATGATTTATGCAATGATATTTCAGGAATAAAGACAATGTCTTCATCCAAATAATTCACAAATAAGTAGTAATCAACCAGTAATGATGTGTTGTCTACTATGAACAAAACCTCCTGCAACACTTCTATATCTGGGTCTTTAAAGAGTTTAATGAATACACTTAAATCAATTCCCATGTTACTTACATACACTAGTGCTAAACAGCATGGTTTTGCCTTACGTTTCAGCCCCAATATAGTAGTAGCCCACAATGATAGCCAGATGCAGAACATGTCATTCCAAAAGGAATATACAATACAGCACCACTTCTCAGGTCTCTTGCACCATGGATGTCTTTCTTTAAAATACATTAACTTTGCCTGGTTCTTATATATGAATCACACTCAAATTTGCTTTTTCAGGATGTTGTTTCCCTCTCAAAAAGAAGTTAATATAATTTTTGCACACAGATACATTGAAGCGTATGCCTTCTCTTGAAATGATCAATATTGCCGTAACAAAACTGGCCTGGATAAAGGCTACTGAAAATGGAGTAGGTTTAGGTGAATATACTTATGGGCAGTTTTTTGTTTATATTGTAATTTTTAATGTATAGATACCATTCCCATAAAAATGGATGGATGCCCACACTTGCACTTCAGAAATCTAAAGAACAAAAACAAAAACATACTGGTTAACATTTCACTTAATTGCTGAAATAGCTTAATAGTTATCAAGATACACTCATTTTCCTCTGCTTAATTTATAAAATGCTCCCTTCTGCATAATCCAATTGTTTTAAGATTAAAAACAGCTTTTGGTCTATGTTTCTTAAAAGTGATCAGTGTTCACATGAAGCCGAAAATTCTGACCATAAGAAACAAACACTCATACACTACATATCTCAGGATATTTGTAACGGAGGACAACTCTCTGACTTCCAAATGACCTATCAGCATTTCAACTTTAAATTTTTATGTTTTGCAGCAATAAAAATATGTGCATATGTAAACATCATTTAAAGTCTATTACATTTCTAAAGAAGCAGCTAATACTAAATTTGAAGTCATAGTAAGACTATATTTTCAGAATAGAACAATATGTTTACCAAGTACCTTAAACATAAAAGAACTGCAAAAGCCTTACATTTAAAAGTTTGTATATTCAAGTGTTAAGATTAAAGTAAAGGATTTTGTGAGAAAAGAAAAGTCCACATGGACCAACCAGCAGAAAAGATGGCCTGACAATTTAATGAAGTACAGTCTTTGAGGTAGTTAAAATAGCAGTAGTTTTCTTATAGAGAATTATTCAGTTTGTACCCAGCTTCCTGCTGGGTTAATTTAAGCTAAATTATTATTTTGCTTAAATTTACGCCCTTCTAAATTGAAAAACATGTTCTCCTAGAATCTGCTGACTCGACTTGGAAGAGGTGTATAATTTTACACATTGCACTGAAGTAAACCAAGTTATTCATGCATCTTTTTAACTCTGGTCAAAGTATTTAATGCTATTACAGAATAATGGCACTTTCACATACAAGGAAAATTCTGTAACCCAGGAGTCAGCTTCAACTTCTTTGCTCCTCTAGCAATATTTCCCAGGGCGTTCCCCAAAATTGGGAATTGATATGGCAACCGAAATTCTGATTCACATGAAAATAAAAGTCTGGATCTTTGACAAAGCAAAAAAAAAAAAAATGTTGAGGTAGCTATACAAGGAATATGGTAATACTGAGTACGTCAACACTAGAATAGAAGACAGCTGTGTAGACATTTGGGCTTAGGCTGGAGCCCAGGCTGTGGGACCCTCCACCCTTGTGGGGTCCAAAGGTTCAGGCTGCAGCCTGAGCCTGAATGTCTACACAGCAATTTTACAGCCCCTCAACCCAAGCCCTGTGAGCTGACCCAGGCCAGCCCACAGGTGTTTAATTGCTACATACACGTACCCACAGAGCCATGAGAATGAAGTTCTGAATTGCTCTTCACCTGACATTCTTTGGTTGTTATTGCCAATGTATTACGTGCAACACCAATGAAAGGGGGTTTATACGGCCATTTCTTAGCCAAGCAGATAGCAACATGACTTGCCTTCAGATTTTTTTTTTCTGATAAGGAGTTTGTTGTAGTGATGTAATGCTTGTAATTTTGATACTTTGCTAAAGAGCTGTGGTGGGAGGAGATTTCTGTGGAACCAGACAAGAGTCTTCAGTTTGCTCATGCGCACATAAAATGAATCTCTTAAAGTCAGTTATGTCTTTAAATTTACCTCAGGTCTCTAACTATGTCTTCAAACACAGACTTCACCGAACACTTTATGGTTCCTTTTTCTATTAACATCCATTTGTAATCTTAAGAAAATGAGAATTCAGCCCTCCTTTTGAGAATTAGTAATTCAAAAATACCCAACTAATTTTATTGCTGACGAATCACAGTAATTATTAAGACAAATTGGTCATCTATGCAACAGATAATTTAACCTATTTTATTTAACAGAGTTTGATACTTTTGAATATGAAAAGGGCTTCTGGAGATGTCAGGAAAACATTTTTAAGATACAGAGCTGACAGGCAACGGAAGGAAGCCTTTGAGTTCAATAACTTGCTTCCCAGAAAGGAGCAACAGCTGCCACACAGACACAAGTGAGATTTAAAAAAAAAAAAAAAAAAACAGTAAGCAGAGAACACCAAAAATCTGCCTCAGATATTTCCTTATCAATTTATCAAAAAGGTTTTAAAAGGAAGAACATTGTGGAGTGAGGGATTGTTTGGGATTTTTTATTTGTTTGGTAGGGTACTGGGAAGGAGTGGGGAGACAGGACAAAGCCAGTTGCACTATTTTTTTTATTTTTAAGGGAGAAATGTACATGTTTTCTGTTTTATAATAGACTACTATCTCTCTTGTGTCCAAATAAACAAATGGAGGGACAAAAATAACAATGTACCTTTACAGCAAAGACTAGGAAAATGGGGCAAACAAAAACTGTTTAAAAGAAACCAACACTAAAGCTTATTAATATACAAGTTATTAAAATGAAGCAAGATCATGAGAGATGCCAGGTCAAGCAAGACATCAAAAATACTGCTTTTTGTTTTTAAATTGAATTTACTTACCATGGCCCTCTGAGGGCAGTGTTACCTAACACAACATAAGAAGCATCAGAAGTGACTTTTTACCTAAGATGACAGTTATTAAATTTACAATGGTTTTAGTAAATATTTACCTGTTGTGATTTCATAACATATGGAAATTGCAACATAATCTAAAGCAACTGTAAAAAAATTGAGATTAAAAGAAATGAAAAGTATATCTTCCCTTAGCATCAAGTGTATGCTGTTTAATATAATGGAGTATTATAGATGCACGCACACACACAAATTTACTTTAAGGAGAGCCAAATTTTGGCAATAAATGTTTAGATCCTATCCTTTGTCTTTTATATAGTAAGGCAGCCCATATTTAAATAAAAATGCATGTTTCCAAGAAGCCACTGCTAATACTAAATGACATTTTGAGTACATCTATATTAAGACTTGAAAAATTCAATTGTCTATTCACCAGTGGGAAGTTTTCCTTATTAAGTGTGAAGAGCATATATTGCCATCTATTTATGCAGTACTGAAGCCGTCCTTAAGAAGTTTCTAGCCTGGGAGTGAAGATAAATGAGAACTGAATGTAAACTGAGGGAATGTTGTCTTTCTGAGGCTACAGACCATTCCAGTTCACCTAATGTTCCTCCCAGCTTAACAAAGTACCACCACAGTGTAATTAACAAGACTGATCAGTTTTACTACTGCTGTTCAGAACCTATGGGCAGAAACTGTCAAGAACCTTGCGAGAGACCTTCCTCCCCCTTGCAACAACCAGGAGGCGGAAAAGGGAGGAAAAGGCAGAAATCATCTTCTTTCCAATAGGACATGGACAGAGATCAAAATTAAGAGGTTGACTGAGTCACCCAGGAAAATCCAGTAACAGCTCACTAGTTGAAGTCGCAGCACATTTCCCAGTAGCTGGAAGTGAGTAGGAGAGCTGGGCTTCTTACCAGGGGCACTGTTCCTGGACCTCACTAATGGGGTTTCCATACCCTCATCTTTTGTACGTACCTCTAGCTAGAATGCCCCACACCCAGTTTATCTGGTAGAAGACTATACAGGATCTGCAGGATGCCAGACATCTTTGAAATGAACAGGGGAGCGTAAACAGGAGTAGGACCCTCCTTCGCCAGGACATTCCACCCCCTATGGCCAGCCAGAGTAAGATAGGAGCCAAATGGCTTCTTACTCCCGATGGTCATTACTTTAAACCTTTGCCTTGCCAGGGTTTCTTGAGCCTCTTGCTCTATTTTAGCTAGAAGATTAATCCTCCAACTGGTAGAAAACTAGTAAATTTTCCAAGCTCTTTTGTAGACTGCCATGCCAGTCAAACAGTCTTCAAAACAATAAAGAAAGGCTATTTACCTTACAGTAACTGGAGTTCTTTGAGATGTATGGTCCCTGTATGTATAGCACTGTGGGTAAACATGCACTCTGTATGCCTGGGAACGGAAGATTTTTCATTAGCAGTGTGCATGGGTCTGCTCCTGCATCTCCTCTTGCTTTGGATCAAGGGCATAAGGGGCAACACAGACAAACCGCCTCTCCAGTTCCTTCTCTAAAACAAGTCACCTTAGGAAAGGATCTGAAGCTTAGGGGAAGGAGGGTGGGTGGTGGTATACAAATAGGGACGACATTTTGAAGAACTCCAGTTTTTGTAAAGTAATCTTTCTTTCTTTGAGCAATGCTTTCTTTGTGCATTCTATGTGGGTGTCTCACAAGCACTACTCACTGAGGAAGACAGTGCAAGGAACCACTAGGGTTGCCAACCTCCTAATTTCTGAAAATCAGACACCTGCCCCGCCCCCACCTCTCCTCTTCCTCCAAGTCCCCACCCTCTGCTCACTCCTCTCCCCTATTTCCCATTGCTCACAGCTTCCCTGACTCCTCATTATGAAGTCTGCCAAGCCCTCTGCTGCTTTAATGTACATCCGTCCACACTTGAAATGCAACATAAGAATCACAGAGAAATAAATTCAGGCCTGGCATTAACAGAGTATCCATCCCTATGTGTTAACAGTCTCAGGCCCTCTTCTTATTACAGGTCTGAATTTGGCCTCTTTGCTTTAAGCGGAGGCCTAACAAGCAGATTCTGGTCCCACCAGCACCTTTCTAAACCCTGAGCAACACCAGCATGAGCAGCCAAGGGACATACAAACCCTAACTCCAGCATGCTGCCTGGGAGCGCAGGTCAGAAGAATGCTGTGGCCGCATGAGAGCAGCCAGGCAGCCCTGCTGGTGAGACAGGACGTGGCCATCCTGCACAGTAGCCTCCCCTTGCACTGCCTGCCCAGCAGACCCCTTCCCCACCCGCTCGAGCCCTTCCCACCTCGGAGCTGCCTGAGAGGGCGGCCAGAGGAAGCGCTGGCTGGCAGGGCAGCTCGTGTTCATTCCCTGCTGGGGAACATTCCATGCCTGCTGGGAGCTCCTTACCCCACTCGCCATGGGCCCCCACACACTGTCTTCAACCGCAAACTGTGCTCCTCAAAGGGGCCGCCCAAGCCAGTGTGTGCATGCTGCCTCAGGAACTGCCTCTTCAGGGCTGGGCAACAGGCTGCCACTCCTCTCCCTCCTTACCCACAGGCCACAGTGACCGGACATTGCCCGGTCCCCTTTTCCACCCAACTTTCCGGTCGAAAACTGGACACCTGATAACCCTAGGAACCATGCTGCACCACAGACTGCAGGACCACTGTGCCTAAAGATGCACCTGCTGAAGAGGATTGTACTAAGGCCTAATGTCTATAAAGGTATGCACAAAGCCCCATGTTGCCATTCTACAGGAGGGGAACACCCTGAAGAGAAGCAACCAAGGTCACAGTAGACAGTAATGAAGAAGCAGAGTGGGGAAGGAAGCAGAGTGTCCCCAGACATGAAGAACGCTGTGTAGCTCAAAAGTTTGTACCTTCCACCAACAGAAGTTAGACCAATAAAAGATATTACCTCACCTACCTTGTCTTTCTGATATCCTGGGACCAACACAACTACAACACCACAAACAAACAATTATATACGACAATGAATGTTGAAATTCAAAAAGTTAAAGCTTTATAACCATTAAAACAGTCAACATCATGCCAAATATACAAAGTAAATATCCTTAAGTTAAACTCTAGTAAGCAATTTCTTTATTTTGCCTACGTGTAATTTTCAATTATTATCCACGGAAATATTTTTTCATCTGTTTGTGTGGGGAGAGAAACATTGACCAATAAAAATTTAGTACTTCCAAGCCTAACTCTGAGTCTGATCCAATGTGGCAATTCTTATGGCCTTATATACCTTTGTGTCCTAGTATTTTAGCTGACTTTTTTAAAAAGAAAATTACTTAATAGTAATTCTTGTTCTCAGAAGGCTTGTAACAAAAAGGCAAAAACCCTTTAGCTAAGTACCATATCCAATGAATTCCCTTGCTGATCTTTTTGCTAATTCTAAACATATGTCTTCCCCATTTTAAATTACTGGACTGAATCTCTGTCCTATCACCTGAAAATTTAGTACTATTATGGATTCTAGTCATCGTTCAACTTTCCTTCCTGTTGCATTAAACTCTCAATTTTTTTAAATATAAAAATATGGGAAAATATTAAGAATAAATATTCAACAAGAAAAGCGAGAGATTGCCCTATACAACTGTAATATCAGTCTCTAACTTAGCAGGTCTGGACTCAGTTTTTAAAAATGCATTTGCTTAAATGTGCACCTAACGTACTCTCACAAAACTACTAATGTGCCATTGCAAGTCAAGGATTTGCAACACAGGTTACATAATTCATCTCCTCAACATGAGCATGCACAAAATCATCTTGCCAATTTAAACATTACTCTTATTTCCCCTTCACTCTTGAACACTTCAGATGACATGTAACCCAATCAAATTCAATGGGACTATTCAAATGTGTGAAATTGCTCACTTGCAAATGTGTTTACAGGTTCAAGTACAAATTTGGGTCCTGATCCTATAACAGTAAATGTTTAAAGTGGCAAGATTTTCTTCCTGATAGCTCAAATTAGACATAGAAAAGGTCAGTTCTGAATCTGGCCAGGATGTCTCTAACTCTTCATAATTGTAGCCTGAATTTTTAAAAGCAAGTTCATAATCTTATCCAGCACAATTTGTGACTAATCATCAATATGGGAGTGTAGGTACACATCTTTCAACGCATTTCAGATGAAAAAGCAGGTCTTTGAATCAACTCCCCTGCTGACAGTCTTGAGGAAATATATCTTGAAATAACTGTTTTTATTATTGGAAATTCTTGATGGATAAAGAATAATGTATTGCTGCCTAGAGCAACCTGGTCTTTATTGTCTATAACTGTAATATCTAAATCACCCTGATTATATTTCTTGTTTCTCTTGAGATGAGCAAATTTACATTCCATTTCAGTAATAAGCCTAGTTTACTCTCCACTTCCTATGTCTGTTCTCACAAATTCCATAATTGTATACTTGCATACTACAAAGTTTTAGTGCAAAATTCTGCCCTCAAATATGACTTCACCAACCAATGGAAGACCAGTTTGAACAACCATGATCCTTCTAAAATATAAAATCTCCCCACTGTATTTTCCACTACATGTATCCGATGAAGTGAGCTGTAGCTCGCGAAAGCTTATGCTCAAATAAATTTGTTAGTCTCTAAGGTGCAACAAGTATTCCTTTTCTTTTTGCAGATACATACTAACACGGCCGCTACTCTGAAATATGATCTTTCTGGCACTATAGAACACAGAAGAACATGGAATAAATCCATGAAGAAGAAATGCCAACCCAGCTAACAAAAAGAAGGTGACTCACCATTTGCAAAACTACTGACCTCTGCCAGGACACAGATGTAGAAAGCACTACTTGGTGAGAGGCAGTCACACCTGAATTCTCAATTATACTCCAACTGAAATAATAATTCCAAATTATGCCAAGACGACTGAAATGCTGTCTCCAAGGACTAAAAAAGAAGACATTAAATGCTCTCATCAGTTTGTTTTCTTAGATCAGTAATCTTGAAGAAAATGTCTTTTCCAGATTTAAGACTGACATCTTTCTTTTTTCCTATAAAGACAGAGAATAAGATTTCTGCTAAGCTCGTTCACATAACATTCAAGTCATTCAGTGACTAACCAAAAATCTTTGTTATACCCTGATGTAAAAAGGTTAGAAGAGAAGTATATGGAAACAGCCATGGAGCACTTCAAACTACTATTTCCATTTACCATTCTTAAGGCAATATCTTTATCCCATCAAAATAACCCAACTACCAGAACAGTAAACTTAACTCTTCTATGCAGTGTAGTTGTAGCTGTGTTGGTCCAAATATATAAGAGCGAAAAGGTGTGTCAGGTCTGACTTTTATTGGACTTACTTCTGCTGCTTAGAGAGACAAGCTTTGAAGCTTACACAGACCTGAAAAATTATTCTGTGTAAGCTCAAAAGTTTGTCTCTCTTAACAAAAGAATAAGGTCCAATAAAAGTTATTACCTCACCCACCTTATCTCTCTAAACGTATTCTTAATATTTAAGAGAGGAAAGTCTGTGGATTTAACTTTCCACTTCCATAATCTAAAGTAAGAGATCACCTGACAAATAGGAAAAAATTAAATTTACACTTAACCCTTTTGGGACAGCTTTAGTCCTTCTCCATATGTCTGTACCCCTTTTCTTGTCAAAAATTTTCATGTTTACTTCTTTCAAGTGAACCTGGAAATTCATAACAAACAAAACAATCCCCCCAAAAGGGGATATTAGGGGGGAGGGGAGAAAGTATGATTGAAGTCTGTGGTTTAAAATCTGGTTTATATGCAACTGTCAATACACAGGAAAATATGAAAGAAAGTTAGCTGATGCTCTTCAGGAGTGGGCCAGCCTTTCACCACTGGAGAAGCATTCAAAATGTGATCAAGTTGCAAGAGAAAATTAGTCTGCTAATCTAACACTAGCCTTTAGTGCTTATTTGTCTAGTTTTATATAATTTTAAACAATTTCTAACTGGCATTTTCTGCCCAGGAAAGGCCCAAGTTGCGATAGCAAGGGTGTGCAACATATCACTCTTGAGATACTTGAACAAAGCTACATAAGAGAGCTTACCTAGTGCCTGTCTACACATTTCTTGGGATCAAAATAATTTTATTACTCTATTTCCATAAGTACTAAATTTACCAAAAACTTAAAAATAGCAAAGAAAACAATTTCTCTCTCAGAAAGGTTCCTTTTAGAAAACAACAATGGAGGAAGGGGAAATATTAAACTCCCGAACTAATTAACAAAACTAAAGGAGGAGGTGGGGAACAATGACAATTAGTATGTACCCTCCCCCCAACCAAACCTCCAAATACACTCATTCTGTATATGCACACACAACAGCAGCATCATAAACCGTCTCAAGTTCTTGCCATTATTCAGTTCGACATCTGCACATGTTTATGCGTCTCTCCAAACAACCTCTTGAACACCCTGCTGGAGCTGTCATTTTTTTCTTCTCCCTATCTGGCAGATGGCAAGTCAACAATCGGCATCAACAGCAGCCGAATATCTCCCCCCTCCAGCCTACCCCCCCTAAACAGACACAATAATAACTTCTTTGTGCTTCCCCACAATGCAGCTGCTTAAACCATTTCGCTACAAGGCTGCTTTGCCTTAATAAAAAAAATCCCTTCTGTCAAGTCTAAAAAGCAGCATAATGTTAAGCAAGCTAAAGCCACAGCACAGCTGCAAACGGGCAGACACATTGACAGCTCCTCCCTTAACAAAGCCCTGTGAATTGAAGGGGGTTCATCTGAGGCTCACACAGTAATTAGTATAAAAAAGTCCGACAGCCTCTATTATGCTAAGGAAAAAAAACTGGACAGAACTGGGCTGCTGTTTTGCGTCAAGAGTTCTGCTGCAGAGTAGATAAATCATGTTGGGTTTTTTCCCCCCTCTCTTTTTAAAGACAGTAATAAGGAGGATGAGAGAAGCTAATTTGAAAACTTGGACACAGTAATTGTACCATATGGTGAGCATTTATCCCTTCTGAAATACACGCTAACAGTCACTTACATGCACAGTGCTTTGTTTTACAGTTGTTATTCTCTCTACCATATTCATAAAATGGATCTGAATATCTGATACTCCAGAGAAGTTGTGTGTAATTAGCAACAAAACTGCCTGGGCTTAATATACTGGCCTAGCATACCAATCTAATACACTGCAAAACAACTGCCTCCCCTCCCTCCTCCCCCACAAAAAAATGAAGTAGTGTCCACTTCAAGGTTTTATCTTCAACTCAAGATAGTCAAATATCAAAATATGACAAAGTTTAGAGAAGTAATTTCTTGACACTTTCATATATTGCTTCTTGAAACAGCTGGTTCTAGAACACATGAGGTCAGGCTAGTCTCATTATAACCCTATGCTACACAAAAAAGCTGGTTCAAGAAACAAGTATAATTCAGCCACTAGATAAAAATAACCACAAAATAATTAAGTTTAACCATCCTCAGGGGAGGAACTTGTACCAAAAACTTCCATGGTGACATTAAGCTTAAGAAAGGGCAATTTAAAAAAAAAGAAAGAAACCAATTAAAGAGACCCTAAGAAAAAGTGGGGAAATTAAAACCCTTATTTTCTACCTGGATGATATTAAAGAATACTGTTCCATAACAGAGTCACAAAAGAAATGCACACAGCTGAACGAAAAAGGAAGAAGGGATATCAGAATTATTTTAAAATAACAAACTCTGGTTGAATGGCAAGGTTCAGAAATTATTCAAGTCAAACAGTATCTTTCAGAAAATGGAAATCCAAACCTGGAAAGGAACATAAACCAAGGCACGCAAAATGTAAGGTAGACATTTGGAGGGCTAAAACAGATTTTTGAGGAGCAAATAACCAAACACATATAAACAAAAATAAATTAAGGCGAACAACATGAGAGAATCAGTCCATCTGCTAGACACCAGAACAGAAAGGCTGCAACTGAGAATTAGGGTATTGTAGAGAAACTAAATGATTTCTTTGCACCAGTCTTCATTACAGAAGATAGTGAGGAGAAACCTTCTGTGAACGATCACTTTTCAGGTAATAAAGACAAGGTATTGTCAGTGATCGTGGTGTCAAAAGATCAAATACTGGAACAAAGTGAGAAAGAGCAAACACGGACAGTATGTAGACAAGATTTCTAAAGACATTTAAGAATGAAGTGGTTGAACAAATATATGCAATCTTTTATTAAAATCACCTTCTACTGTCCGATTAGAGCGTCGCAAATTTCATACTTATGATTTAAAAAAGGGGCTAAGGGTGATTCAGGGAATTGCAGGCCAGTAATTCTTACTTCACTACCAGGAAAACTGTTCAAAGCCATAATTAAAAACAGAATTAGAAAGCATATTAGATCAATCTACATATGAGAAAGACAAACCAGTACTGCTTCTAAATAACATGCCTATCTTAACTATTGGAATTCTTTGCGTACCTCAACAAAATAATGAATAAAAAAACCAATTAGCTGACTATTTATTTGAACTTACTAAAAGCTTTCAGAAAGAGTTACTAAGGAAACTTGGTAGTTCTGGGAAGGGAGGGGGAGGAAAAAAAGAGGTAAAGTGCCTTGGAATTGGATGGATTAGAAACTAGCTGAAAGAAAGGAAACAGAATAGGATTATATAGTCAATTTTCAATATGGGGTGCCACAAGATTCTATATTAGGAACAGTTTTGCTTAATAAATTCATGACCCAAAAAATATGAGGTGGAAAAATTATTTATGTTTGTCTAGAATATGAGGAATTTCAGAGGACCATAACAAGTTTATAAAATGGGCAGAAAGACAGCAGATGAAATCTAAGGTGGAGAAATGCAAAGTAATTCACATCAAAAGGAATAATTTGCAGAACTCACACAGTCCTGAGTCTGAAATTAACTATAACTGTTCTGGACTGCTCAATGAGTGCCTTTGAGGAAACGGAAACAAAATATTAGGGTACATAAAGAACAGGATGTAAAGTAATACTGAAACATTACAATGCTATTGTATACAGATACATACATGCCTTCATTTGGAATACTACGTTAGTTCTGGTCAAACTTTCTCAAAAAGATGTAAAAGTAGTAGAGGGGATTCAGAGACCAGACAAAGGAATCAAGAGACTTCCAGAGGAAGAAAGAATGAATGGATCAGGACTATTTAAATTACAGATGAGATGAAGAAGAAGGAATATTATAATGACGTACAAAATAACAAACAGTATAGAGAAGATAAAGGATAACAGGTGAGACCAAAAAGGAGAGGATAAGAGCAAGAGGGACTTATGCTCAAATAAATTGGTTAGTCTCTAAGGTGCCACAAGTACTCCTTTTCTTTTTACTGAAAATGAAAGACAAGAAGTTTTTAAAAACACAAAAAGAAACCACATTTTAGACAGACCATATTTATTCTCTGGAAGTCACTGCCACAAAGTACCATTTACACCAAAAGCTTGTTAGGGGTCAATAAAAGATAAGACATTTATATGGATTATGAGAACATCTACAGTTATATTAGATAGGATTTTTTTTAAATATGGATTATAAATCCTTATGCATCAGGATATAAATCAACCTAAAAGGTTTAGATTTTCAAAAGAGCTCAAGAGTAAGTATCCAAGTGCTCAGCACCCACAACTGGGATCAGATTTTCAAAAGTGCTCAATTACAAGCACCCCACCAGTGTAATACTGATGGTCAAATTTTCCAAAAAAAGATCAGCAGCCACCATACCGAAATCATCTGATAATCTGAACCCTTATTTAGGTACCTAAATGCGACCTGAACTCTTTTGAAAACCTAGCCTCAAATGTGTATGGGTATTCTCCTTTTGAATGTCTGGACCTAATTGTCACAGCTTAGGACACTAAAAATCATCGTCTTAATAAAGACACTGGATTTATGGCTTATTACAACAATCAGTAACCGACTAGCCCCTCCTTTTTGTCCTATATCTACAGCGTGTTAACGGGCCACTTCACCTTGAACAGTCCCTTTAGAACACGTGCTAATTCTTACATTACACTATCTGTTTGATCTTGTATTTACCTGTGACACTTAGAGTACCTTTTCCAGATCTCAAGAAGAGCTCTGTGTGTAGCTTAAAAGCTTGTCTATCTCACTGACAGAAGCTGATCCAATAAAACAGCGGTTCTCAAGCTTCAGTAACCCAAGGACCCAATTTTGATTTAAAATGTTGCCACGGACCCCCAAGCCCCCCAGTCAGCCCCAGACCCCGCCACCACTTCACCCCTTCCCCCAAGGCCCCACCACCACCCCACCTCTTCCCGCTCCACACCTGCCCCTCCTCTTCCCCGCCTCTTTCTGCCCACTCCCCTCAAGCGCCACTGTTCCCGCTCATCCCCCTCCCTCCCAGCACCTCCTGCACCTTGGGAAACTGGCCATTTTAACAGACAGGATAGCAGACTAGGTGGGCCACTGGTCTTATCTAGTATGGCATCTCTTGCATTTGTAAGTTCAGCTACAAATGAGCATTGTTTTGAAACAACAAAAAATAGTCATTTTAATGAGAGTTTTTAAGTTCAGCTATACCTCAAAGAAAAGATGCCAACATGGTTCTGCATCATTGTTGCTAATGACCAAGCACAGGATATTATTAGTATATTGTAGCATATAAGTGACAAACCTTAACACCCTTTACTACAATTTAATATCTGATACAGGAAAATGAACTCTCTTCTAATAATATTCAATTTTTATATGCATGTACAGATTAAGAGTATATACAGCATCTGGAAGGTGTGATTCCCAGCTCAGAAAGGCACACATGCTAGCTCTCCTCCAATTAGCAAGTAAAAATAGCAAGTCTGGCTGTGGCAACATGGGCAGTAGCTAAGCATCCTAATACAGTCCCACCTAACCCCATGGGTACATACTTGCATGGCTCGCTCAAGCCGCCACCTGTGCTGCCATGGCCACACTGCAATTTTTAGCATGACAGCTCAAGCACAGCTAGCATATGTATGTCTACCGAAGCTGGGAATTATACCTCCCGTAGATATACAAATAGATGAAACCACACAGAAACTTTAAAGGCTTGTATAATTTACCAAGTGCTCATGGTCAGCTGTATGATAAACCCTGTACTTGAAAACCCCTTGAATATCTTCAAAATCATTTGAAGTAAAATACTTTAACATCTACCTGTGAAGCACAAATCATGAGTCAACCATGTCAACTAATTCTGCTGTTCAAAACATTAGGAAGCCAAAAAACTGATCTTTCTTCATGTTGACTTAGCATTGTAACACTAAATACAATGCTATAAAGAACACCAGGAAAGTTAACGTAGTTAATAATATACTTTCTTCAGCTTAGAGAAAAAGATCTTAACTAGATATAGCTCAAATGTCCTTAAAAACACTTCAGTTTTTTAGTTTAAATACTTTGTCGGTCCTAAAATATTTGTATTTGATTGCTAACGATCAAGTCAGAATGAGAATCACAAAACAATTTTAAAAACTAAGAATATCATTTAGTGTTACCTTTTGTAATCAGTTGTTTTTTAAGAACAGAAGTGTTAATGTCCATAAATATTTACTTAGCTGAGATAATAAAGTTTTCTTACCTGTAATTTTGACCAGTCAGACCCAGCAATTCAGAATTCATTAAGTGTGTCCATCCTCCTCCATTTTTGTAACTAGTGTGCAAACATTAGCTAGTTTACAGTCATAACTTGAAAAAATTTAAAACAGATTTATACAACCCTATCTGCAGAATTTCTGTCATTGACAGGCCTTTCAGGTTACATGACCTGCACCACAGAAATTTAATTTAATTTACATGGCCTAGTGCAACAACCTAAGAGAAATATTTGTCCCTGTTTTTCTGATTTGCACATACTCCATATAAAACTAACGTATGTGTATCTTGTGCTTTTTCTCCACTAACAGAAAACCCAAGATTTTTTTTCCGAATTGCTAACTAAAAGTTGGTAATTACTGGGTGTCTAGTACACTCCTGATGTAAAGTTCTAAAATTGTCTTTATCTGACTACCTTAAAAATCTGCAGCCATATTATTCAATATTCTGAAATTGCACACCGTAAGAAACATTTTTCCCATTAATTCTAATTCTAAAATTGGCACTTCTGAGATTTTAGCTGGTGATCCTTAATATAACTTACTGAAGAGTACTATTTGTGACACCCCAGGGTAAGTTACAACATAAAAATGTAAATTTATTAGTTTAATAATTAGTGAACAAAACACTATTGTTTTAATAGAAAAGGTTTTGTTTAAATATGAAAACAGCAAAGTTTGCTGATTAATAAAACACAAAAATAGAACTGACTTACAAAACTGATTTTAGAATCCTTGAGTAATTCTGTACCGGTGGTGTCACAAAAGATGTCACATCTGAACAGGCCATGGTCTGCTCAAAGTTAAGAAATGTCCGTTTTAATAAAAATATTTATTAAAAGTAGCCATGTATTCTTTCCATTTCATCGAGTTTCAGAATGCTTCTAAGATGCATGGGTGCAACTTCCTTTTTTTTTTTAAAAAAAAAAAAGCAACACTAGTCTAAATTAAATGAAAACTAAAGGTCTTCTTCTATAATGAATATATATATTTATATAGGATGTGGGGAAATCTAGATTATACTTACAGTCTATTAAAAGCATGAACAACAATGCTTACGGAACCTTAATAAAACATCCATATTTTCTGACTGCTTTTAATAACCTCCAAATGATAATTTCCTCAGAGCACTAAAAACTGGTGACAAAAACACCTGCACATTAGCACAGCGCTACAAGATGGGTGGTGGGGAATGAATTTCTACATACTAGTTGCATTCTTAAATTAACCTTTTAAATTTAAGGAAAAATACCAATTACTGAATAATATTTTCACTATGTGTCTAACCTATGAAAGTTCTTTGTAAATCATCCAAATGCTACTGTGTGAATTTTCTGGAGCAGAATACCAGGAAAGCCAAATATTTATTAGCCAATGAGTTGTTGATATTTAAAAGATACCAAGAAATCTTCACAATAATGGTCTAAGTCCTCTGAGTCCAACTAAATGTCCTCAGGCACAGATTTGCAGGGGGACTTAAAGGCAATTTAAAGTCTCTGCATTCCCCTAATTGTGAGGGCAGTTAGGCTTCCATAATATACATCTGGGGATAAACTCAGGGAAAATTACACTCTTTTTCCTTCTCATGCCAGTCCAGATGCTAGGGGCCTTCTAAAGCAGTGCAGTGCTGTACAGCAAGAAGGTATCAGCACCTCAGAGGTGTCTGCAGCACTCCTAAACATTAATCTGTAGTGTTATGAGAACATAAACAGTAAGCGATGCATGATCCAGGTGGCTGCCTTAACTGGTCTCCAAAAATGATCATTCATCTTTTCAGCTCATAACACTATTTACTACTATTTCCAATGGAGTGTACTTTCAAAGCACCTGGGTCTTCTCTCCCTGAAGTGAAACAAGATTCCCTGACTAGAACTTTTATCCATTTGGAAAGAATGAATTTAGAAGCAGTGCAGCTTCATTTTTTCCCATTTCAAGGGCCACCATGCAGGCTAAAATGGCATTCCAAGGCCCTGAAATCCCGAACTCCTTTAAGTGACTGGTATTGCTTTCCTAAAATTACAGAAAGTAGCCCCTAGTTTCTTGAAGTTTCTAGAACTGGAATAAAAAAAAAACAATTCTATAATTTTAATTCAGTCAAAAACATGTTATCTCTGCCACAAAATATGGAACCTTCCCAAAAATGATTATTTTAGTGAAGAAGAAAAAAATCAAACGCAGATCTTCGAAGAACAGGGCTTGCACCTCTCTCCTGCTTTTCTAACTCTGCTGATGAGAAAGGATGGGAAAGGAGTCCAGGAGATCTGGCTGTATTTTAATGAAGCCCTACTGAGGGCGCAGGAACAAACCATCCTGATGTGCAGAAAGAATAGCAAATGTGGCAGGCGACCAGCATGGCTTAACAGGGAAATCTTCAGTGAGCTTAAACACAAAAAAGAAAGCTTTCAAGAAGTGGAAACTTGAACAGATGACTATGGAGAAGTATAAAAATATTGCTTGAGCATGCAGGGGTGTAATCAGGAAAGCCAAAGCACAACTGGAGTTGCAGCTAGCAAGGGATGTGAAGGGTAACAAGAAGGGTTTCTACAGGTATGTTAGCAACAAGGTAGTGGTCAGGGAAAGTGTTGGACCCTTACTGAATGGGGGAGGCCACCTAGTGACAGATGATGTGGAAAAAGCTGAAGTACTCAAATGGTTTGTTTTGCCTCAGTCTTCATAGACAAGATCAGCTCCCAGACTGTTGCACTGGGCAGCACACTGTGGGGAGGAGATAAGCAGACCTCAGTGGTGAAAGAATAGGGTAAGGACTATTTAGAAAAGCTGGACATCCAAAAGTCCATGGGGCCAGCTATAATGCATCTGAGGGTGCTGAAGGAGTTGGCTGATGTGATTGCAGAGCCATTGGCCATTATCTTTGAAAACTGGTGACAATTGAGGGAGCTCCTGGACGATTGGAAAAAAGCAAATATAGTGCCCATCTTTTAAAAAGGGAAGAAGGAGAATCTGGGGAACTACAGATGGGTAAGCCCCACCTCAGTCCCTTGAAAAGTCATGGAGCAGGTCCTCAAGAAATCCATTTTGAAGCACTTGGAGGAGAGGAAGATGATCAGGAACAGTCAACATGGATTCACCAAGGACAAGTCATGCCTGACCAACCTGATTGCCTTCCATGATGAGATAACTGGCTCTGCAGATATGGGGAAAGCAGTGGACGTGATGTATCTTGACTTTAGCAAAGCTTTTGATACAGTCCCCCACAGTATTCTTGCCAGCAAGTTAAAAAAGTACGGATTGGATGAATGGACTATAAAGTGGAGAGAAAGCTGGCTACATCACCAGGCTCAATGGGTAGCGATCAACGGCTCAATGTCTAGTTGGCAGCCGGTATCAAGCAGAATGCCTGAGAGGACTATCCTAGGCAGAGTGGATAAAAATCAATTATTTTTTAAAAATTAATTAATTAAAAAATCAGATTTTTTTTTAATTTAAATTGGATGTTTTTGATAAAATGCTTTTTGAGGAAAATCCTAACTAAAGATAGTTTTAATTAAGATACATTACAGCTCAAAGATATCTCATCATGGAATAGTGATTATAAATTCTAATTCTATAGTATGAAACAATATATTCATGTAATGTTTAAGAAAAGTTTTGTAAATGAGTTTCAACAGTTCATGGATTAGGGACCCAATCTTATAGGATTCCAGGGTCTTCTGTATAGATTAGTTAGGTTAATCTTTCTATCTACCCAATGGGACTCAAGTGCTCAGTCTAGAGGATACCATCAGAGATGCTTAGTTTTGCAGTTCTCAAACTGTGGATTTGTGTCTCCAGAGAAAAAATGCTTGTTAACAGCAAAAATGTTTTAAATAAATAAATAAATAGAGGTGAGAAATAACAGACCTCAGCTCTATTGTCCCTCTGCAAATTTGTGTACACAGAGTCAATCCTTTACCTCTCTCTAAACGTACAAAGTTTCAAAAGTTCAATGAATAGAAGATTGTTGGGGTGCAATAGATCTGGACAACAAGAAGAAGTCTGGAGATAAATGTGAGAAGCAAGGGACATACGGTTTTTTGTTAAAATGCTATATGTTTGCTGTTGAAGAAAAAAAATCCCGAATACTTAACTTTGTTGTTTCAGTTAGATAAAACAATTTAAATGTCTGTCTGGTGATGTTCTCCTCCTAATACAGCATGGCAAGAAAATCCTCCAAATATTAATGATTAACCTGTTGAATTGGAGATAGTTCACCTCCCAGTGACTTCATAAATATCTGCTTCAATTACCTTTGTTAAATGAAATAACAATCATTCATTTTCTGATATAGCTGTAAAACTAATCTGAAAAGTTTTCAAAATAAATCACTGTTTAAAAATGTATAGTGTGTACCTTCTAAAAATGAAACCTACATCTATCTCTGAGTTGTGAAGAATATGTATTTAGGTTATAACAACCAACAAGAATACATTCTTATGTAGAAAACCATGATTAAATCAAATCTTCCTGACTAGTGATTTAAATCATGATTTAAATCAATTTGATTTAAATCAAATCCATCCTGATCCTGGGGCCAGTTTTGTTCAACATTTTCATTAATGATCTGGATGATGGGATGGATTGCACCCTCAGCAAGTTGGCCTGGAGTGGGGGAGGAGAGGTAGATACGTTGGAGGATAGGGATAGGGTCCAGAGTGACCTAGACAAATTGGACGATTGGGCTAAAATAAACCTAATGAGGTTCAACAAGTGCAGAGTCATGCACTTAGGACGGAAGAATCCCATGCACTGCTACAGGCTGGGAACTGACTGGCTAAGCGGCAGTTCTGCAGAAAAGGACCTGGGGATTACAGTGAATGAGAAGCTGGATATGGGTGATTATTCCCCTCTATTCGGAACTAGTGAGGCCACATCTGGAGTATTGCATCTGGTATTGGGTCCAGTTTTGGGCCCCCCACTACAGAAAGGATGTGGACAAATTGGAGAGATTCCAGTGAAGGACAACGAAAATGATTAGGGGGCTGGGGCACATGATTTATGAGGAGAGGCTGAGGGAACTGGGTTTATTTAGTCTCCAGAAGAGAAGAGTGAGGGGGGATTTGACAGCAGTCTTCAACTACCTGAAGGGGGGTTCCAAAGAGGATGGAGCTAGTCTGACAGAACAGGGAACAATGGTCTCAAGTTTCAGTGGGGAAGGTCTAGGTTGGATATTAGGAAACACTATTTCACTAGGAGGGTGGTGAAGCACTAGAATGGGTTACCTAGGGAAGTAGTGGAATCTCCATCCTGAGAGGTTTCTAAGGCCCGGCTTGACAAAGCCCTGACTGGGATGATTTAGTTGAGGTTGGTCCTGCTTTGAGCAGGGGACTGAACTAGATGACTTCCTGAGGTCTCTTCCAACCCTAATATTCTATGATTCTATGACCTGAGAACCAGAATGAATCATAATAATCTAAGGGATTTTCTTCTAGTTCACAACCAGAAGCAGCGAGCAAACTTGATATCAGATTTAGAAACCGAAGGAGGTATGTCGTGGTCTGTACGCTAACAACCTAGGTATTAAATCTAGCACAGCGGCAGCAACTCCAAGAGGTAAACTGTTGCTGTGTCTTCTCAAGGCTGATACTGTTCACGTATCCACTTTATGGTGCTGGTGCTCATTTGCACGTTAAAGTAATTTTGAAGGAATTTCAGTACCTCAGCCATGGAGAAGACATAAGTTCCAATCTCCTCCATCCCACCAGCGAGAAAGTATCTGCCAAATCCTAGTATCTTACATGGATAAAATGCTTTCAGGAAGAGCACATCATCATGATGTTTGGAATAACTTTTACCAAAAGGCCTTTCTTCTGGGGAACTACCTATTCTACAAGTATACTGTAAAATCTTAAAGTGAACTGGATTTTAATAGCAACTGGGTCTCATACCAATAGATCACCTCGTTAGGGGGTCGTTCAGATCTTCTATTAACATGCTTATTCGTTCCAGGTACCAGGTCCACTTTGGCCAATCTGAGATGAAGAGAATGAACATCCCAAGAGATTTTCTGTTTATCTTGGTCCAGGGTCAAAAAAAGTAGGCCCCATTTGGAGTTCTTTTCAACTGCTAGGGCTTCTGAGGTGCTGGAACTCATATCCCTGCACCAAATGAAATAACCGTCTACTTTCTGTTGGGCTTCGTAGCCATCATTATCTATTTGCAGCTTCCTCCAATGATGACAAATTCATTCAAAGAATTCAGTGTTGATTTTCCACTCTCCCAGACACACTGGGGATCTGCGTAAGTCCCCTACGAGTGTTTTGGCTATGAGAGTGACAGGTAGGATGGTTACATTTATCTGTTGTCAACGGTGCAAGCAGAACATGGCAATTTGGGGAATCTGTCTATGTACAACTTATGAACTGCAGTCTGATTTTATGAATTGTCTCTATCAGTATGTCTTTTGACTATCTTTTACTGGGTACTGCCTCATCCTCCCTGTGCTAGGAAAATGGAGGGGACAGTGTCGACCATCTATCCATGAATAAGCCAATTACTGGACTATCAGCTCCTGAATTAGTTCTTACCTAGGGAAGACAAAAGACCAATTGCATCCTACGAAAAAAGTTTTCCCCAACTTCTCTGCAGGCGTTGGGGTTTGAAGAGTGGAAAATCCCCAAATAGGAGGACAAATAAACAAGTTGTTGTAGCCTTTAAAAGCGCAGAGACTGTGTGAGTCAGGGAGAATCACAGACACACACACAGCTTTGGCAACAGAAAGGAAGGATTTCATAGTGGGGGAAGTATTTTATAACTGTGGGAATAGCAAAAGGGGGTAAGGGGGGGGGAGAGAGAGAGAGAGAGATTCCATGATTCTGAAGAGAAGTCATGTGCAGGAAGAGGGATCCTATACTGCTCAAAGGAGTCTGATGTAAACCCACAGAAAGCTCCAGATTTATGAGGAAACTGAAGCAAGGAGATGTGTGTAAGGTTTTTTTATTTTTTTGTCTGGATCTGTATGTCTTCAGTGATACCTAAAGTAAAGAGATATACTGGTTTTGGAAACTATTACAAAGTCTGTGTGTCTGTTTGCTTTTAACCTTCACATGTCCTTGAAGAGGACTACAACAGGGTATAAAAGAGAACTGGACAAATTCGTGGAGGTTAAGTCCATTAATGGCTATTAGCCAGGATGGGTCAGGAATGGTGTCCCTAGCCTCTGTTTGTCAGAGAGTGGAGATGGATGGCAGAAGAGAGATCACTTGATCATTACCTGTTAGGTTCACTCCCTCTGGGGCACCTGGCATTGGCCACTGTTGGTAGACAGGATATTGGGCTGGATGGACCTTTGGTCTGACCCAGTATGGCCATTCTTATGTTCTTAAGAGATAACTTGTATATCTAGAAAGCCCACAAGACTGGAACTCTGGGAAAGAATGTGCTTAAGTCACTGGGGAGACAGGGAGGGTGGGGTGCACATTGGTCCTGGACGCCTGGGACCATTTGTATTAGCTGCTGTATTTGCATGAAGGAATAACAAAGAGTCTGTACCAAGGAAGAGTGCCAGAGAAGCCAAGGAGAGAATGCTGCAGCCTACTGAGACCTAAGGAAGTTTCAGAGTTTATATGTGAAAGAATAGTCACCATGTCCAACTGCATCTCGATTAGGCATTTTTGAGCTTGTGGTGAAAATGCAGAAAAACTAGTCTGACTGATCTGATCTGGAGGTTGTTTAACAACCACTTCTTTTCCGTCAATTACTACTGTCAGGCCAACTGCTTCCCATCCCTTCAAACTGAAGAACACAGGAGAGTATTTCATTGGAATAGCTGGTCTCACTTGGACATCCTTTAACTAATTTTCATCTTTCAACTACCACCTGATAGTAGGGAACTTGTGACAAAGTTCCTCCTCTACCTTGGTGGGTCTTGCACTTATTGGTAGATTTGCTCACCTCAGAGATTCACCGCAGCCCTCAGTTTGGCCGTTTTTGTGAACCCACAGTCCAGGGCAACTCCTCCTGTATCTGATCAGGAGTTGGGAGGTTTGGGGGGAACCTGGGCCCGCCCTCTACTCTGTGGAATGCAGCTGTCTAGAGTGCCTCCTGGAAAAGCTGTGCAACAGCTACAACTCCCTGGGCTACTTCCCCATGGCCTTCTCCCAACACCTTCTTTATCCTCACCACCGGACCTTCCTCCCGATGTCTGATAATGCTTGTACTCCTCAGTTCTCCAGCAGTACGCCTTCTCACTGTCAGCTCTAGTGCCTCTTGCTCCCAGCTCCTCACACACGCGCCACATACTGAAGTGAGGTCCTTTTTAAACTCAGGTGCCCTGATTAGCCTGCCTTAATTGATTATAGCAGCTTCTTGATTGGCAGCAGGTGTTCTAATCAGCGTGTCTGTCTTAATTGTTTCCAGAAAGTTCCTGATTGTTCTGGAACCTTCACTGTTACCTTACCCAGGGAAAAGGGACCTACTCAACCTGGGGCTAATATATCTGCCTTCTATCACTCTCCTGTAGCCATCTGGCCCAACCCTGTCACAAACTCTACAATAGTTTTATATGCATTGTACATCATCCTTCATTTATGAAGCAGACCAACGTTTAGTAGAATCAAATACTCCTGAGGGACAAACTGGAAATATAGTATACTTTGCTTATCCTTCCTGCTTATTGCTGGATTTTTGGTGGACAAAAATATATGCTGGCTCTTGAAAAGAAGTGGAAATTTTCATCTAGTTAAAACTACAAGCCAGTTCTGTGCCTCTATTCCATATATGACTTGAGTTGCACGGTTCTCATTGTTGCAAATTTTTTATTTTATCATACTACTTGAAGTTTTCATTAATTCATAATACATTTATCTGATTTTTCCAATGTAAAGTTATCACCAGCCTTCTGGCATCTCTTAATTACATTCCAGGTTAAACTTTCATGTTAATTCTATCTTATAATAAAAGAGATTATGCATAAAGCATATTAGACTTGCAAGTTCTGATATACAAGTGAAGGTATATTGAGAGCTGAAGATGTACTGAGTTTATTTAAAAAAAACAAACCTTCAGCTAATTATTATTGGGAAATATTTTCTCTGTCTCGGCACTAAAAATTCTGTTATTTGCTCCTTTACCACGATCATCTACTTTTCTTAGGCAACCTGTACAATTAGATTCAAATGGTCACTGGTACTCATCTCACAGTGCAAAGAGCTAGAAACCAAGAATGATCTACCCATATATTTAAAAAGAAAAGGAGTACTTGTGGCACCTTAGAGACTAACAAATTTATTTGAGCATAAGCTTTCGTGAGCTACAGCTCACTTTATCATAAGCTCACGAAAGCTTATGCTCAAATAAATGTGTTAGTCTCTAAGGTGCCACAAGTACTCCTTTTCTTTTTGCGAATACAGACTAACACGGCTGCTACTCTGAAACCCATATTTTTAGATATACTGTATTGTTTAAAAGTCAGATGGTGGTGCCTAATATGGGTTATTTTAAATACTGGAAAAAAATTAGGATCTCTTTTCTTGTTACATCACTCAGCCATAAGAACAAGGCAAACTCACTCTTGCCAAGATCACAACCCATTACTTGATGGGCTCTGTCATTTTTAATTAAATCTTACCTGTTCCCTTATGTTTATAAAAATATTTTTGGAATTTTACATTATATAAAAATAATCTAGTGTGACTAATTAAATATCTTAATTAAAAAATATATACTACTAATTTCACTAGTTAACAATGACAAGATAATCATGTGCCAAATTGTTAATGGCAGTGCTAAGAAACTCACAGTAGTTAAATGACAGGTTTCAGAGTAGCAGCCGTGTTAGTCTGTATCTGCAAAAAGAACAGGAGTATTTTTGGAATACAACAAACAGGAAAGTAAAAAAACCTTTTAAACACACAGCAGAATATTTTTCAGTTACAAGTTACAGTTAAATAAGGAAACTATTACTACTAGTTTAATTTCCCTCTATTGCTACAACTGGTACAGAGTCACTGGTGGGAACAATGGTGAGAGCACAACCGTAGGCTGAACATCTGTGTTTTAACCACCCTCACATCTAGCCCTACTTGGAGAAGAGCTGGACATCATGATTGCTAAAATGCCAACAGTCACCAGCAGCCTCTCTCGATCAGCACTCCCACCCGCTATTGCTACCACTAGTGGAAATGCACTGATATGAAATTTAGGTAAAAATAGGTATTACAGAAAAAGCTCAAATATGCAGTGATGCTCTCCAAAAGGTGTCTAAAAAGGACCAAAATTCATAGCAGTTGTCATACATACATAAAATCAATGGTATGGTTATATCACTGAAAATTATATTGATTTTACAATATAAAAGAATGTGGATAAAATATATACCCCAAAGAATATGTATAAATTTTCATTAAGTAAGCTCTGAAGAAAAGTTGAATGTGTGTCCTGTCATGACTTGCTGGAATTAGGATCCTGAAATATCCTACAGTTTCTCCCCTGAGGGCAGGGTGGTTTCATGCTGGCAAGGGACATAAGCTCACTGATGCCCAGCCCCATTTTTTAAAAGTAGTAAACAAACACTTCCTCCATGTCTCCTCTTGCTGCCCAGGCTTCTCATCCACTGTCTACTGCTACCAGCAAGGCCCACATTACACTCATCTGATCTTGACACAAGCCATATGAATATAAGAGGAGATGAACTCAAGACAACACAATTTACAGTGATCTGCCTGACGTCCTCATTCAGCCTCTCTTTCGGCAAGTCTGTGGTTGCACAGGTGCTAACACGGCACTGTTGTCCCATAAAACATATCCAGCAAGAAGAGTGGGGTGTGCAGACACTGTACTTTCCTTTAAATGCCTGGGTTTGGAGGAAAGACCAAATTGCCCATCCAAAGAATGTATGGAGTATACGGGAGGCAGAGTGTTGAGGGTATAGAGACCGTAGAGTGCTGAACTCAATGGAAAGGATTGGTTAATAACCTAGGAAATGTCAGGGCTCTAAGACTTTAAATTGATACGGTGTTACTTTAACTAATAATTATTTATTTTTAGTACCATGACTTATTAAAGGTGAAGGACAAATGGGACCTTGATTTTTAATGTTTCATTCAAAAGGTATTATTTTGATTAACTCCTAGACAAAACACTAAACGTTCAGAAATTCAGTTCAGATTCTGATAAATATCCAAGTTTGATTACTATTCTGAACCTTTTCAGTATGCAAAATTAGACAAGACACTTAGGAAGATTTATTCACCAATTCATAGACTTAAGGCCAGAAGAGATTTTATATTTACATCCAGATCATTTATACAAATGTTAAATAGTGTTGGGTCTAGATCTGATCTCTGCAGAACTCCAGTACAACCTTCTGCCTATTAGTCCAAAAAAATTGTTTAAAATGCCTTTTAGCATGCCATTTTGGTATTTCTGCCCACAGTCATGTAAAAATATAAAATAATTAAATAACAGTGAATCCAACTGAGCCTCAAAAGCTGTATAGTGCTTTTCCAAAGATTTCATGATCTTATTCTTTGGATTAAATCAAATCATGTGACCCATCTTTAACACATTGGACATTAACACAATGTAGTAAATAAAGATTTCCACAGTACAAGCATAATTAACTCAAAAAACCCACTGAAAATATAAAAGAAAAAACACCTTCAATATTCAACAAATAGCATCATGCCATAACTATTGTTATCTGCTACTGCCAATCAGTATTGTTATCGTTGTACAAAGACTCCGGTGCACCAGACTGTCGCTAATTATGTATATTCAAGTGATTAGCAAGCACTTGTTGCCTCGTTCACACCACCCTCCAAACAGCAGCCTTTGAGAGGAGAATAGGCTGCAAATTTATTGAGAGAACACTGTTAATCCTTTGGGGAGAATGTAAATGTAAACAGGACTACTCTACATCAAGGTGCTTTGACAACAACAATCATCTGCATAAACACATGCTCAACAACAAACAGGTGTTCTATTTCACAACTAGCACCGATTTGATGCTTTCAAGTAAGCATTATGCACAAACTGTTAGAAGTACTTTGAAACCAGCTGCAATTACTATAATTAGCTGTTTTCCTGCACTTTGTTCCCCCCCACCCCTACCTGTTCAGTATTGTGTTGGCTGCAATCTGTAATCTCAAAGTAAAACCAAAGTTCCAAACCCTTGTTTTGAGACTACCATCCTCAGCAAGTTCATACTTACCATTAAAGCACTCCCAGTAGTAACAAGATGCTTTGCATGAAATGGTTTAACATGCCTATCAGTGTTCAGTCACAAGTACGACACTCATTGTTATGAATAGGAAAACAAGGACAACTGCAAAATGATAACACTATAAACATAGTAAGCTTTTGGTGGTCAGGATTTCCTTTTATATCATCATTAATCTGTCCTGGAAATGAAAAGACAAAAGCATTTTTTTAAAAATAAAAAGTGCCTCACACCTAGTGTTACCAGATAATGGGTAGAAGAATCATAGGGTTAGAAGGAACCATAAGGGTCATCTGCTCCAGTGGCTCTCAATCTTTCCAGACAAGCATACCCCTTATGAGAGTCTGATTTGTCTTATACACCCACAAGTTTCACCTCACTTAAAAACTACTTGCTTACAAAAAAATCAGACATAAAAATACAAAAAAGTGTCACAGCACACTATTACTGAAAAATTGCTTACTCTCTCATTTTACCATATAATTATAAAATAAATCAACTGGAATATAAATACTGTACTTACATTTCAGTTTCTAGTATATAGAGCAGTAAAAATAAGTCATATGAAATTTTAGGAGTACTTGTGGCATCTTAGAGACTAACAAATTTATTTGAGCATAAGCTTTCGTGAGCTACAGCTCACTTCATTGGAATGCAGACTGAATGCATCCGATGAAGTGAGCTGTAGCTCATGAAAGCTTATGCTCAAATAAATTGGTTAGTCTCTAAGGTGCCACAAGTACTCCTTTTCTTTTTGCGAATACAGACTAACACGGCTGCTACTCTGAAACCTATGAAATTTTAGTTTGTACTAACTTCACTAGGGCTTTTTATGTAGCCTGTTGTAAAACTAGGCAAATATCTAGATGAGTTGAGGTATCCCCGGAAGACCTCTGCATACCCCCAGGGGTATGCGTACCCCTAATTGAGAACCCACTGATCTACTCTAACCCACTGCCAAGATGCAGGATTTGTTGTATCTAAATCATCCAAGACACAGGGCTATCCAACCTCCTTTAGAAAACCTCTAGTGAAGGAGTTTCCATAAACTCTCTAGGCAGTCTGTTCCACTGTTCTTACAGTTAGGAAGTTTTTCTTGAGATTTATTCTAAATCTGCTATGCTATAGTTTGACATTGCCTCTTGTCCTGCTCTCTGTGGCAAGAGAGAACAACTGCTCTCCTTTTTTATGGCATTATTTGAAGTATTTCAGGTATTTGAAAACCAGTATCATGTCTCCCATTTAATCTCCTCTTTTCCAACCAAAACATACCAGTTCCTTCAGCCTTTACTCATGTGGCTTACATTCCATCCCTTTGATCATCTTTGTCACTCACCTCTGGATCCTTTCCAGTTTCTCTACATCCTTTCTATAGATTGGTGACCAAAATTGGACACAGTACTCCAGCTGAGGCCTACACAGCACCAAGTAGAGTGGTACTATCACTTCCCATGATTATTAATGCAACCTAAAATTGCATCTTTATTTATTTAATTTGGCAACAGCAATCGAATTGTTGACTCTTGTTGAGGTTGTGATTCACCACTACTCCCAGATCTTTCTCAGCAGTATTGCTGCCAAGCCAGTTATCCCGTTCTGTATTTGTGCATTTGGTTTTTCTTCCCTGAGTGTAGCACCTTACATTTGTCTTTGTTGAATTTCATTTTATTGTGTATAGCCCAGTTCTCCAATTTAACAAGAGCCCTCTGAATTTTAGCTCTATCCTCCAAAGTGTTGGCAACCCTCCCTCTTTCCCCCACCACCCAGCTTAGTGTCATCTGCAAATTTGATCAGTATGCTCTCTATTCTTACATCCGAGTCATTAATAAAGATATTAAACAACACTGGATAAGAACAAATGCTTGTGGAACCCAACTTGAGACCTCCCTCCAATCTGATATCATTCCAATAGTTACTCTTTGCAGTTGTTTAACCAATTACGTAACCACTTAATAGTAGTTCTGCCAAGCCCGCATTTCTCCAGTTTACTTAACAGAATGTCATGTGGGACTATGTCAAAAGCATTGCTGAAGTCCAGGTATATTATGTCCACCGCATTCCACCTATCCCCCAAATTAATTACCCTGTCAAAGAAGGAAATCAAGCTGGTTTGGCATGATTTGTTCTTGGTAAATCCATGGTGGCTGATAGTGATCACCCTTTCATCCTCCAGGTATTCGCAAATTGAATGTTTTATATATCGCTCTCATAGCTTCCCTGGTATCAGAGTCACACTGACTGGTCTATAGTTCCCCAGCTCCTCCTTTTTGCCCTTTTAAAGATGGGCCTTACATTAGCCCTTCTCCAGTCTTCCAGGATCTCTGCAGTCATCCATGAGTTTTCAAATATTATTGCCAGTGTGTCTCCAAGATTTCTTCAGCTAATTCCTTCAGTACTCTCAGGTGAACAGCATCAGGCCCCGCTGACTTGAATTCATTCAAATTGGTCAGAAGATCGCTGATGTGTTCTTTACTTATCCCAATCTGCATCCCCTCCCCTTTGTCGTCTATGGTAACTTTGCTAGTTTTCTGGTCTTGTTATTTTCTGAGAGAAGACTGAAGCAAAGTAGGCATTGTGCAACTCTGTCTTCCTATCATCTTCCGTTACCAGATCACCTCTCTCTATTGAGTGGCAGACCCACACCATTCTTGATCTTTCTTTTTTAGCTGACATAATTGAAGAACCCCTTCTTGTTGTCTCTAACATTCATTGCCAGCTATAAAACTAATTCTTTGCCTTTGCTTTACTGATTTTCTCCCTACACGCTCGCACTATTCCCATGTATACTTTCTTGGTGACATGCCCCTCCTTCCATTTCCTTTATGTATTCCTTTTGATTTTTAGATAGCTAAAAAGCTCCTTGGGCAGCCATATTGTCTCCTGTGGCTCTACTTATCTTTCCTCTGAGTTGAAATAACTTGATGTTAAACCTCTAGTATTGCATCTTTTAGGAACTGCCAGCTCCCTTCGACTTCTTTTCTTCCTAATTGGTCTTTCCACGGGACCTTCCCTACTATTTCTCTGAGCTGGTTGGACTTCAGAAAGGCAGATTTCAGTGTCCTTGTTTTGCTTTTTCTCATGCCTTCCTTTCCATAGGATCTTTAATTCTATCAGATCATGATCACTTCCCTCCCAAGTTCCCAATCACAATCATACCCCTAATCATATTTGTTCCCCTTCTCTGTACCTTTTCCAATATATCTTTTTTGATACAGGGTGACCAAAACTGGACGCAGTAATCAAATTGTGAGCGTATCATGGATTAATATAGTGGCATTAAGATATTTTCTGTCTTATTATCTACCCCTTCCCTAGTGATTGGAAAGCTAATGTTGTTAGCTTTTTTGAATGCTGCTGCACTTTGAGCAGATGTTTTCAGAGATCCACAATGACTCCAAAATCTTTCTTGAGTGGTATCTAATTTAGACCCCATCATTTTGTATGTATAGTTGGGATTATGTTTTCCAACATGCATTACTTCGCATTTATCAACAATTAATTTCATCAGCCATTTTGTTGCTCACTCACTTTTGTGAGATCCCTTTATAACTCTTCACAGTCGGCTTTGGACTTAACTATCTTCAGTAATTTTCAATCCTCTGCAAATTTTCCAACCTCACTTTTTACCTTTTTCAGGGTCATTTATTAACATGTTGAATAGCATTTGTCCTAGTACAGATCCGTGAGTGACACCACTATTTATCTCTCTCCATTATGAAAACTGACCACTTAGTCCTACCCTTTGTTTTCTGTCCTTTAAACAGTTACTGATCCATAAGAGGAACTTCCTTTTTACCCCATGACTGCATACTTTGCTCAGGAGCCTTTGGTGATAAACCTTGTCAAAGGTTTTCTTAAGCCCAAGTACACTATATGCATGGGATCACTCTTGTCCATATGTTTGTTGACCCCCACAAAGAATTCTAATAGATTGGTAAGGCATGATTTCCCTTTACAAACGTAGGGATGACTCTTCCCCAACAAACTGTGGTCATTTTGTGTCTAGTAATTCTGTTCTTTCCTATAGTTTGCTGGGTACTGAAGTTAGGCTTACTGGCCTATAAATAGAAGGATCAACTCTGGAACCTTTTTTAAAAATTGGTGTCAAATTAGCTATTGTGACAAAGTTCCTGCTCTACCTTGGTGGGATTATTGGCAGATTTGCTCGTCTTGGAGCTTCACGGCAGCCCTCAGCTTGGCCGTTTCTGTGAACCCACAGTCCAGGTCAACTCCTCCTGTGTCTGACCAGGAGTTGGGAGGATTTGGGGGGAACCCGGGCCCACCCTCTACTCTGGGTTCCAACCCAGGGCTCTGTGGAATGCAGCTGTCTAGAGTGCCTCCTGGAACTGCTGTGCGACAGCTACAACTCCCTGGGCTACTTCCCCATGGCCTCCTCCCAACACCTTCTTTATCCTCACCATAGGACCTTCCTCATGGTGTCTGATAATGCTTGTACACCTCAGTCCTCCAACAGTCCGCGTTCTCACTCTCAGCTCCTAGTGCCTCTTGCTCCCAGCTCCTCACACGCACACCACAAACTGAAGTGAGCTCCTTTTTAAAACCCAGGTGCCCTGATTAGCCTGCCTTAATTGATTCTAGCAGCTTCTTGATTGGCTGCAGGTGTTCTAATCAGCCTGTCTTAATCGTCTCCAGAAGGTTCCTGATTGTTCTGGAACCTTCCCTGTTACCTTACCCAGGGAAAAGGGACCTACTTAGCCTGGGGCTAATATATCTGCCTTTTATTACTCTCCTATAACTATCTGGCCCGACCCTGTCACACTATCCTCCAGTCATCTACAACAGAAGCTGATTTAAGCAATAGGTTAAATACCACAGTTAGTAGTTCTGCAATTTCACATTTGAGTTCCTTCAGAACTCTTGAGTGAATACCATCTGGTCCTGGTTACTTATTACTGTTCAATAAATCAATTTGTTCCTAAATCTTCAGACGTGTCACCTAAAAAGAATAGCTCAGGTGTGGGACTCTCCCTCACATCCCCTGCAGTGAAGACTGAAGCAAAGAATTCATTTAGCTTCTCCACAATAGTCTGGTCTTCCTTCAGTGCTCCTTTAGCACCTCGATTATCCAGTGGCTCCATTGATAGTTTGGGAGGTTTCCTACTTCTGATGTATTTTAAAAAAAAATTTACTGTTAGTACTCTATGACTTTTGTTAGTTGCTCTTCAAATTTATTTATTTATATTTTTTGCCTAACTATACTTTTACACTTGACTTGCCAGAGTTTACGCTCCTTTCTATTTTCCATAATAGGATTTGACTTCCCATTTTTAAAAGATGCCTTTTTGCCTCTAACCACTTCTTTTACTCTGTTGTTTAGCTTGGTGGCACTATTTTGGTCCTCTTACTATGTTGTTTTAATGAGTACTATGTATTTAGTTTGACCCTCTATTTTATGGGGTTTTTCATAGAATCATAGGACTGGAAGGAACCTCGAGAGGTCATCTTCTAGACCAGGCCCCTGCACTCATGGCAGGACTAAATATTATCCAGACCATCCCTGACAGATGTTTGTCTAACCTGCTCTTTAAAATCTCCAATAATGGAGATTCCACAACCTCCCTAGGCAATTTATTTCAGTGTTTTATAAAGTTTCAATGCAGCTTGCCTGCATTTCTCTCTTGTGACTGTACCTTTTAATTTCTGTTGAACTAGCTTTCTCATTTTTGTGTAGCTCCCCTTTCTGAAGTTAAATGCTACTGTGGTGGGCTTCTCTGGTATTTTCCCACAATGTTAAATTTAATTACATTATGATCACTATTACCAAGCAATTCAGCTATATTCACTTCTTGGACCAGACCTTGTGCTCCACTTAGGACAAAATCAAGAACTGCCGCCTCTCCTTATGGGTTCCAGGAATTGCTGTTCTAAGAAGCAGTCATTAATGGTGTCTAAAAACTTTATCTCAGCATCCTGTCCTGAGGCGACATGTATCCAGTCAATATAGGAACCATTATTTTTGAGTTTTCTATTCTTATAGCCTCTCTAATCTCCCAGAGCATTTCACAAGCACTAGCCTGGTCAGGTGGTCAATTGTATATTCCTACTGCTATCGATTTTAACTGTATTTAAAAACTCCATGCTTTCACATATAGTGCCACTCCCCTACCAGCACGACCTACTCTATCATTCCTATATATTTTGTACCCTGTGTGATGAAGTGGGAATGTTCTTAATGTTTTCTCTAAATATTGTGTGGGTACCTCAGTTTCCCCTATGCCTTTCTTAAGTATCTAGGTGCTATGATAAGATGTGTGATTATTGCAGAGCCTTAGAGGGCCAGTGTGATGGTATCTGCACAGAGAATGGCCGACACCTTGTCTCCTGGCAACTGATGGCCTGGACCCCCCCTCTGCAAAGGTGCCAACTGAAGGTGTTGGAGAACAAACAGATCAGGTGGCCTCCTGGCCCGGGAAAAAGACAAAGGCCAGAGGAGGGGCTGGAGAGTCTCAGTTGGAGCTGGCTGGGGAAATGGAGGGAGGCCCAGATGGGGCTCTGGCCTCCCTGCCCCCCAGGACGGACCTGACTGAGGGGTCCTGTTCTCTGTACCCACAAGCTCTGTTTTAGACCATGTTCCTGTCATCTAATAAACCTTCTGTTTTACTGGCTGGCTGAGAGTCAAGTTTGACTGCAGAATTGGGGTTCAGGACCCACTGGCTTCCCCAGGAGCCCCGCCTGTGCGGACCCGCTGTGGGGAGCACACAGTGTGGAAAGGGATGCTGAATACTCTGAGGTCAGTCCCAAGAAGCTGTGTAAGCTTCTTGCCCTGGAGACAGTCTGCTTGCAGAGAAGAGGCTCCCCCAGAGTCCTGACTGGCTTCGTATGGAGTAGTTCCAGAGCATCACCCGGTGACTCTGTGACACCCTGGTATTACTGTGCCCCATTATCATCATTCCATCAAGTTTCTGTGATGCCTGTTATATCAATATCCTCACTTAATACCAGACACTCAAGTTCACCCATCTCAGTCTTTGAAAGACTACAGTTCACACATGCTCAGTAAAGACTTGCTGAGCTTAACAGCTAAAATCTCTGAACTTTGTCCGCACTGAGCATGCTCAACCCTCTCACAGCTTCTAACGCTGACTGGACTACATGCACTATCCCCACAGAGCAACTGAGCATGTACCAAAATAACATGGGCAAAGCCAAACTTTCCCTGGAATAGCTGCTCCAGGTTAGAGTGATTCCATGTGCTAGAACCAAGAGCATGGAGACTCTCTCTCTTGTGCTCTCAATAACCAACCCAACCTTTCTCGCTTGTACCAAATCCATGTGGTGGAGGAAGCAGTCTGATTCAAATGCAGCGGGGACAGTAGCCAGACCTGGTGGGAGAGAAAGGAGTGGGATGAATCTGGTGAGACTGGGACTTGCGGGGCCACGGGAAGATATACTAGACTGTCTAGGCAATGAGACTGGAACTGGGGGCAAGGGTGAAAAGAGGTGACTGGGAATCAGTCTGCTTGGGGTTGAGCAGGAGACTGAGACTGGACAAGGGAGGGGGAGACTTAGACTGCCTGGGTAAGGAAACTAATGTCTCTAAACTATGCTTTTCACCTCTTCTTCAGAGGAAAAAAATTGCAAAATTCTCAGATCATCATTCCTTTGGTCGCATGAGGCCTAAACAGTGACAGAAATGAGCTACCTAAAGCTGATCTTCCTTCCTAGCGAATATTTGCAAGTCTGTCACTTCCTTTTGTTATCTGTCTTAGAAACACTACACACCATTTTAACCTAGTGGTTAGCAAGACAAGAGTGGTAGGGAACAGAATGGGAGTGGGGGGGGAAAGAGATTGATCTGATAAGGACCTGGACTGCATGGGGGAGAAATAAGACTAGCTGGGCAAAGGAGTCAGAGAACAGGGTTGAGGGGTTTGGGGTTGTTTTTTGGGGGGTGGGGGGGTGGGAGAAGAGGCTGTGGTTGGATGAGCAGCCCCAAGAGGAAGACTAGGATTCAATGGGAGAAAGGGGAGAGAGAGAGAGAGATCAGACTAGGAACCGGGGGGGAGGAACTGGGACCAGTTGTGGAGATAGGGACTTGGACAGCAAGACCAGGAGGGAGACTAGGACTGTCTGTGCAAGGGGACTCGGATGAGAAACCTGAGGAGTGGAGCTCAGAACTGGAGACACAGTGGAGAAGAGACAGGACTGGGACAGGAATAGACTGGAGGGGACTGGCCAGAAGAGGAAAGCAGAAGGGAATGGGCAGAAGTGTCTGTACCCATCTAGAGAACACTCCCCTCCACAGCCTAAAATAAAATCCAAGATTCCTGAGTCTCACCATTCCTCTGCTATGTAAACCACAGGACAAGTGTCTCTCTCATTACCCTCTAGTGCTAATCCACATGGAGGATGAAAATCTACTACTAATATCAGTTACTCCATTAGTTCAAGTGGCAGAGGTTCATAGATCAATCTAAAACATTGAACCTTGTTGATGACCCAGCTGAGTGTCAACATGAGTTTTTGTTTTTCAGTTTGCTTTTTTAAAAAGCAAAGAAATTAGACACAAAAAACTACATCAAAAGAACGTTACTGAGGTTGCAAAGTCAAGTACTCAAAAGTTAGGAAATGGTGGCCTATGATACCTTAAGATCTCAATGTTCTGTGGAAAGGAGTACTTGTCAAGAGGTAGGAGGACTCCTCCAGGTTTATATTCCCAACTCTCTCACACACCTTGTAATCCCGAGTGAGTCACAACTTCTCTATCTCAGTTACTTCATTGTAAAATGCATCAGAGTTGAGATGTTTAATAGTGAATTGCAAAAGAAAAAAAGATTCTCCCTTTTCTGTTTCTCGCATTATAAAAGTTCCCACACAAACTCGCACAAAAAAAATTGTTGTTCTTGTTTCTTTTCATTAGAAACGTCAGGATCTGCCGCCCCTCTTTTTTGCTGAAGGACTCTAGAAAACTGGAGTGGAATGATTGGGAAGGTGATATTACATTGGACTGAAACATGGGCTTCAACTTTTCTGTGGCTTATTCATATATGAGCACCACCCCCCGCTCTTCAGAGTCCTGCAGCAAAAAAAAAAAAAAAAAAAAAAAAAAAAGGAAGTTAGATCATGGTATTCCTAATGCTTTTAAAAAAAAAAAAAACTAACAAAAAACCCACAAATCTTTTTGTGTTGTAAATAAAGGTAAGGAGGAGCAAAAAAGTGTACAGCTAAAAATTTTCTTTGCAGTACACCAGTAAAGAAACTTTGAGAATATTGTTAGATAATTACAAGGTTAAGTTCTACAGAGACCTATACATATGCTTCAGTTGGCTACAACAGGACTACTTACCGTGCATAAACACGTGCCTAAGTCTTTGCAAGATCAGCATGAAAGCATTCCCAGCAAAATGTATTGAAATAGATGAAGTTTAAAATAAACCAGACAATGAAAAACTAACCAAAGGAAACAAAGAAGCCAGGGGCTCCAGGCAAAAAGAAATTAACATAAATTTAACGTAAGACTGATCATTATTTTACAGAGTCTGTCAACGTAAATGTTATTGTTTTTAAAAACAAGACATTTAGAATCCCTCTCCCATGAACATTGTATTTAGATCTTTACGATTTTTTGTTGAGCTCTGATGAAATGTGTGTTTTTTTATAGGGATAAGTTGGATAGCTGCAGAGAAGGCCACAGCACAGGTAAAATAAATATACCAGACCAATGTTCTAAAGGCCATTTTACATTTTTCTATTAATATGCATATAAAACATGACTTACAGCGACATAATACAGGAATGATCCAGGCCTGACTGCTGTCACCTGTAGGGTTTTCCCCCAGGAAGAGAGGGGAATTTTAGTATTGAAGAGATACCTCTTATTTGTTATCTAAGGTGCCACAAGTACTCCTTTTCTTTTTCCAAATCTTGTATCTGCAGCTCCCCTAAAATCCTGTATCTGGTGGTTGGGAGTATGTGCACCTGACAGCAAAGGTACCTGTCTCAAAACTCTTGTGTCTTGCAAGAGGTGCCCCATATTTTCCTTCTTCCCCTCCACGACAAAAAATAATATACCTGGAGAGAGCCATCCTATGTTCATGCATACACTTTGAAGAGTGTCTAAAGCAGTCTGGGTGAAACCAATCTAGTGGTTTGTTTTACAGATAGCAATGACTAAGGCTAAGATTAGGTCACGGAGGTCACAGATTCCGTGACTTCCAGAGACTTCCATGACATTTTCTGCTTCAGCCCCAGGGCAGCAGGGCTGAAGTGGTCAGCTGGCAGGGGGACCCCGGAGATCTCAGCCACCAGGGGGGACCCGGGACTCCCAGCTGCCAGCCCTGCAGCTCTTAGCTGCCTTGAGCGCCAGGGGGGACCCCAAAGCTGTCAGCCACAGCAGCACAGGTGCTGGACTCTTCCCCCTCCCTACCCTCTCAGCCCACTGCCCGCTCCCGCAGCAGGGCTTGGGCTCTCATTCCCCCATCAGCCCATTTTGCCACCATTATTTTTAGTATAAGCCAGGGACAGGTTATGGGCTTCCATGAATTTCTGTTTATTGCCCATGACCTTTGTGTGACTTTTACTAGTAACAACAGTGACAAAATCTTAACCTTAGCAATGACTAGTGGCTGGAAGTATCGAGGGGGACGGGGAAGGAGGGGCGTGTAGTACACAAGAATATTTAAATCACAAAATAAACTTTTTAAAATGTTGTGTTAAACAAGGATATGATACAATTAAACAATCTAATACATTTATCACCAAGGCTGATTAAATGAAATTGCTTACGCCAGAATATCCGGAGCAAAGAAAATGCATTGTAATGGAGATTAGAGTCCCCTGTGTCGCTGTAACTGAAGTACAACAAATCTTTTAAGCAGCCTTTGTGGTACTCACATTCACTTCTCTAATTCAGAGTGAAACAGTTGCTCTCCTTATATCCTGTTCTTATGTGGCTTTCAGGGCAGTGCATGAGTATGATGTCACCCTGGTGCTGCCTGAGAACAGAAAGTACCAGGAAGTGTCAAACCCTCTCAATCTGCATGGGAACTAGCATGAGGACAAGGGTTGTAAAACTAGAAAATTACAATAAGATTTTAAAGCAAAATTTGAATTTTTGATTTCTAAGGCATTGTTAGTTATATCTAAAGGAGAAAGTGTTTTTTTTAACTTTTGTAATTTATAATTTTAATTGAACAGTTGATTTCCATCTTAGCCCTACTGTCTTAATTTAAGACAACAAAACAGCTGAAATACAAAAAGCTGACCTCTAACAAAAGCAGTAAACATCTGTCAGTGTTCAGGTTCCAAAACACACACACACACATATTATATATATATATATATATATATATATATATATATATATATATATATACACACACACACACACACACTTTCTGTCCCTTTCTCTCTCGCCATAAAACAGTTATAGTTTCAGATTACATCTGTAGTCATCACATAAAATAGCGAACTACATTTATGACCTTGAGAAGTTAAAAAGAACCAGGAAACAATGAATGAGCTCATCAGGGGAAAAAAAGGTTTCTTTTCACAAATTAGAGGCTTAAAAAAAACAACAACACTTTTAGCTAAAAAAATTTAGCTTCCTAAAGCGCTACTCAGTCTCTCCATTATGTAATAGTTCTTTAGGAAACAGTCAGCTACCCTGACAACTGGGATGTTTTGCCAGTGTGGCTTTGTCTAAATCCTAAAGCAGTACTTGGTTATGCATTAAGCCCAGTGGCTGTCTGTGATCTGAATGCCAATTAAGAGTGCTGTCCCTGTCATCTGACAAGCCCGAGACTAAAAGGTCTATCTGAGGTCAAACTGTCTGGACTACTTTCATAAACTTAGATTGGGAAATGCAGACCACAATGCATTCTCTTCCTTAAAAGTATGACAGTGAGGAAAAACAGCACCTGGTATAAAATCTTCATTACATGATATGTAAATAGGAGAAACAAATTCTTCAAATTTTATTTCTGTTTTGGTTTCTTAAAATAATTTCCTGAATTATAAATGAAGGTTTCACGCCCTAGTGGAGAGGAGGAGATGAGAACAATCTCTATATTTCTAGTACTTAAAAAGAGAACACACAATAGATGTTTCCAAAATTCTAACATACATACATAAAATAAAACACAGACAGCATCCTTGAAAAAGATATAGACAGTTAATACTGATATAATGGGATCTGTCCTATTTCCCATATATTTTTATACTAAGGCCACCACTTGCACTCACTTAGTCAAGTATCTACGACCACTACTTCTTCTATTTCATATATTATAGAGGGGAAAGTCAAATATTTTAAGTATTCATTATAAAACAGACCAAATTACTTTTCCAACAGTTTGTTTGCTCAGCAATGCTGGGCCTCTTCAAATTCCTTTTCAGGCATTTACAATAGAACTCTGAAAATGACAACAATTTGATATATGATCCCTCAATTCTAACTTTTGAAATAACTTCTACTTTTGGACAGAAACATCAATTTCTACACGTTATACATAGTATCAACTTATTTTCTACTATTTTATTTTTGTTTATGATTTACTTAGTGCCAATTAACTAACTCATTCTCTTTATGTTTGTGAAAGTATATTATCCTAGGCAGCGTGGGTCAATTTATTCTCAAACTACATAACTGAAATTGCAAGGTTATACAATTTTCCAATCAAAGAAGCTACTGTTTAAATGTCTAGTTTAAGGACCTTTGAGAGAGATTAACTGCTTCTTTAGGGTATAATTCTTTTCAAAAATCAGCATGGGAAATCTAAACTCAAATGTTCTATTCTGCACTCCTTACATGAATACCTTCCACCAACATGAAAGAGAGAGGATGCTCTGCTTCCCTCACTTACATAATTTTCCCTTTGAAACAGATTTTCAATTGACATATGTAGAAAGAGTACAATATCAAGATGAAACTTGTAGTGGATTCTTAGGTGGAATTATATCTTTATTTTGTATCAGTCTTTTTGTAGCATCTAGAATTACAAGAGATGAGACAAAGAGCTGCGAGTTTTGGGGGACGGAGGGGTTCAGTCTTGTTTTATATACTGTAGCTCAATTAATTCATTTAAAATGTGTGTGGTTATTCATTAACTTTTGTTGTGATATTCACCCAACTCTGTTTTACTATAGAGCAGCTATTAGACGGTGTCGGAGTAACTCATGGCTGAAACAGTCTTGACATTTTAAAGTAAGATTGTTTTTAGATCCATACACAAACTAAAGCATGAATAACATATTTAAGAACTGTTGAAACCAAGGCCAGGTGTACACTAGACAAGGTCTGCCAATACAACTATACTGGCAAACACTCCTAGTGTGGATGCAGCTTCTGTGAGCAAAAAAAGAGCTTTTGTTGATATACTTTATACCAGTTCCCCAAGTCAAATGAGTTACATTGGCAAAAGTGCTTTTACACGAGCATAAGTGTGTCTATACTAGGACTTCTGCTAACATAAAACGTCATCAAAAAAAGTACACCCCTAACTAATATTACTATACCAGCAGAAGTTTCTAGTGTAAACCTGGCCTAAGAGATGGATACATCTCATTCTCCTGTAAAACGGTGTCACTTTTTATGTTAATAGTTGATTTCAGTAAGTCATTAAATTAGCTCCCCCAATTCCCTGAACCCAGTTCCGTGCTTTGTATTCCTCCTGTCCCCTGAATCTGTTTTGCCCCCCCCCCATATCCTGCGAGTCTTCTGTTCCAAACAAATAGTGTTTTTTCAATTTATCTTGTGTCTTATCCCACTATAACTAATCCACTATGGAAGCAATATAACTATTTCAGAACGAGTTATTCCACCATAAGTTTACATCATTCCCATTTTGAGTAAACTATACCACATCAGGTACTCCTCCCAATGCTATCGCATACTGTACTGCTTCACATGTCAATTGGTAGACCCATGCAAATCCATGGATATCTGCAGACCATTTTTGTGGATTGTGCATTGGACGTGGATACAAAACTTTGTATCCACACAGGGCTCTATCAGTTGGTCTGTCCGATTATCTATGTGCTCTCCAGTGCTGTGAGGTCATCTTGACCGGATATTCCCCCTCTACCAATGAATTGCAGCAAATTACAAAAACGCAAGAGACAAAAACAAGACTTCCAGTAATGTTCCCAGTACTTGTGAATACTTCAAGGTGCTGGACTGGATTTTTTGCCCAAGAGGCCCCCACAAAACCATGATATTTTGGCTAGTTTGGCCACAGCATGCAATAAAAGCAGGCATCTTTGGAAAGCTGACCAGGAGGAAGTTCCCCAGGATAACATCTTTTTACCCTGTGTTTGTACCTAGCACAATGGGGTCCTGATCCATGACAAGTACTCCTAGGTGCTACCGCAATGCATATAAATTAAATTAATAATAATCTCTTCAGCACACTTTACAGCCAGAAAGAGACCCAGCTGGAAACATACCTTCTCTCCCCTCAAATCAGAGTAACCATACTGCACAGGGGATCTCACCCACTAAGTATTATGTGCTATTTAGATATATCTGGAAACTTTTCTTTCAGGTACCAGCTGTATGCTCCCATGTCTGGCAGACGCTGCTAAAGTAGAGAGCAAAAGCATCTCTCCCTGCGCCACATCCTTAGTCCTCCACTTGCTCGTCTTCACCCAAGCCAGAAAATTAAAGGTCTAAAAGCCCTTTTCCGCCAAAAAAAAACATTTAAACCCATGCCAACAAAGCTAAATGAATTATTCCTCACCGCAACATACTGCTTGATGTTCCTTATCCCTATCCTTCATCTGCCTCCCCAACCCACACAACACTGCACAAGATGGCAGTCATTGAGCAGAAAAAAAACTCAAAGGCAAATACACTGCAACTGAATCAATTTTATCGTAACAAAAAGAAAAGAAAATATATCAATAGATTATGCACTTAAGACCACAGTTCGGTCATTGCCCTGAACCTGTTCAGATTTTAAAATTTCCATACATGTAAAAGTTAAAAGTTTTAAACTAAAGTTAAAAGTACTCACTTGGCCACTTGAGGTTACAGCGTTTCTTTTAGGCATTTCACGTTGCAAATACTATAAGGCATTTGAGGTTGCAGGTGTAAAAAAAGGCATCTTAACTGTTCACCGAGCACTCATTTGTTGCAGTACATTACATTATTAAAAACGTTACAGGGCATGCATAACAGCTGCAAAATTCAATTTATTTTGCAGTGCTCTTGTGCTGATCAACCAGTATTATAAATGAGAATTTCAGGCAAAAATTCAAGATTAGTTCAAGAAAGATACACAATATTGTGTCTTCCTAGGGCCATCCACATAGGTAGCGTTTTCCTTCCAGTCCAGTTTTCCAGTCCAGTCCAGTTCAGGAGCACCATCTCAGCAAGCCACAATGCTGTGTATCTTTCTGATTGTCTCTTTGTCTTTCTGAACAGGACCCTTCTCTGCATCTTGGGAACAGGCCTCATGGTAATAACCTTTAAGGACAGCCTGAAATTACATGAAATTACTACTCTATCCCTTGGGAATCCCACACTCTCCCTCCCCCAAAAAATTTTACAGAGGTAATTTAAAGGGTAGCCCATTCAAGGTAAAATAACTTTAAAAAAATGTTACCATCTCCAAGTGCACCCCAGACTAGGAACAGTGCAAACTAATGGAATTCTAAGATTGTGAACATTTTGAGAGAAGTAACATTTTATAATTGTTAGCATGATGGCTAATATTAGTACAGTAAATATTTGTATGGATTCTCTGTTCTGCTAGCACCTGGCATGGAATGGCCTACCGAGAAAGACATTATCAGTAGCTGAGCGTCTGGCAAACCTTCAAGAAAAGAGGATAGGGGAGAAGATGTCTGTTGGCCTCATGAATGGGTCCCCCTCCAGAGGGCAAAAAAAGCCCAGACCAAGGGTTCTCAAAGTGTGGGTTCCCATTTTTGATGGGGTCGCCAGGAGGTCCAGGGGAAGGGAGGCTAGGACTGAAGCCCCAGCCAACCCGCTGCTCCGTGGGCAGCTGGGGACTGAAGCTCCACTGGGGGTTGAGGGCTGAAGCCCCAGCCAGCCCGCATATCCAGAGGCAGCTGAAGACCCAGCCCACAGCTCTGCAGAGGCCTCAGGGTTGAAGCCTGCACCTAAGGCCCCCTGAGCAGGACTTCAAGCCCAAGCACTTTAGTTTGGCATCACCCCGTGCCTGCGGTCCTGCAATTGCCCTGCTTTCCACCCACTGCAGGCCTCCTGCACCGGTTTCTGTACGGAGGTACTTCCTGCACTCAGGCACCTGTGTTTAGTTGGCAGCCCTTCTCAGCACATGTTCTGTTGAAACCATTTTGAAGAGTTGCTGTAGATGTAATTTTAACAAAGGACTGTTTTCTGAAGAAATGTGAAGGAAAGGGGGGTAACTGAAGAGAAGTCAACTGCCACTTGCAGCAAAAGAAGGGCAGATGAGGATTCAAACAGCAGTTAAAAGCCAAGAAACTGCAAATACAATCCAAAATATTTGGAATATGGATTTACATGGACTGGTTTTCAGGAAGATCCATGGCCACAGTGTGTGTTATGTGGCAAAATTCTGGCAAAGGAGAGCTTAAAACCGTCTAAAATGTTGTGGCACTTGCAGACATGGCACAGTTCTCTTCAAAACAAAACCACTTGACTTTTTTCAGTGAAAGCTGGGAGTGCTAAAGGGCCAGAAAACAGTACTGAGAATGTCAGCAAAAGGAAATGAGAAAGCCCTTGAGGCATCTTTTGCTGTGTCTGACCCAGCCCCGGATGCCATGCAGGGGAAGAGGAAGTCCCGTCTTCCTCAGACTAGCCTGCACTAGCAGCTGAGCCCGGCACAGGGTAGGAGCCACCAGTCAGGTGTTCCCCAGTCCCACCTCCTGCCCCACATTGATTTACTTCTCTGCCGGCTGCCCTGGGCACCCAAAACATACTGCTGGGCATGGTTGCATGACCTCTCTTGTGGCTTCCCTGTCAGAAAGTCATTTTTTTGCAGTAAAGCAAAGAAATCTGCGGGGGACAAATTCTGCGCATGCGCAATGGCGCAGAATTCCACCAGGAGTAAAATTGTCTTGGAGAAAGGTTCTTAATCATTTGTTTCAGCTCAGAGAAGAAGTGAGAATTTTTCTTTCAGACAAAAATTCCGCATTGGCCAAAAAGTTTGCAGATACCAACTGACTGCTTTGCTAGTTTACCTGGCAGACATTTTTTAACATCTAAATGTTTTGAATACCTCACTTCAAGTATGAGACGCTTCTGTCTTTTCTCTCATTGAGAAAATAGAAAGTTGGATCAAGAAACTTTCCTTGTGGTAGTCTCACATGAACAGTCACAGTTTTGAAGTATTTTGTTTACTGGATGACTTTCTGGATGAAAATGCCTTGTCATAACTTGAGTTGAAACCTATTATCAGCCACCTGAAAAGCCTTAAACTTCAGTTTTGAGAGTACTTCCTTGAAAAGGATCAGAAAACAGAGGTGTGGATTAGAAATCCCTTTAATGCAGATGCGGCTGCAAGTGCTGTTATGTCACTTATAGTGAAAGAAACATTAATGGACCTTTCCTGTGATAAGACATTGATACTGAGATTTTCTGAACAACCTCTTGCTAACTTCTGGATTTCTGTGTGAGAAGAATATCCAGAGCTGTCATCTGCAGCTTTGAAAGCCCTCATGACATTTTCATCCACCTACCTGCGTGAAGCCGGCTTTTCAGCACTGACTTTACTGAAAAACGAATACAAGTCCTGTCTCACTGTTGACGATGACCTCCATCTTTACCTCAGCCACACAGAGTCCCGCTTCAAGGATTTGTGTTCATCAATGCAAGCTCACCCTTCCTATTCGGTGCATATTTATTTTTATTTTTTACTACTGGATATAAATATTGTCTTGTGATTGTATTGTGAATTAAAATATTTAGCAGCTACTTTTTCATTGATACGGCCTTGTAATGCATTTTTTTTATTTAAAATACCAACTATTCTGAATAATACAGGGCACTGGGGTCATGCAGTAATTTTTCTTGTCAGAAAGGGGTTGCAGTGCAATGAAGCTTGATAAACGCTGGCCCAGAGGAATGGAGGGAAGAATTTCATGCTGGAGGACAAGAGAAAGATACGCAGGGAACAACTCAAGAAACTGTCAAGGGGCTACAAAGACCACCTGGACAGAAAAAGACATGCAGGAAAACATGTTAGACATAATGCAGAAGAAAGAAGTTCGCTGGAGAACACTGCTGCACTGTGCTCACTTATAATACCCAAACTTAACCCTACAGTGCAGCCTGATGAGAACGCAGGCGATACCGGGAGCTCCCTTTACTCCCCAAACTGCAAGGGACAGATAGGCAGATTTCACCCTCTCTCTTGCCAAGCTGGGTGTGTCTCCATATAACTTCCTACACCATTCCATCCCTCAAGGCAAGGAGAACAGTTGCAATCCCACCTACACATTTTGGTGACTCTACTGATACAAATGTGGTCACTCTGTAGTTTGACTATTTTTGCACCATTTTAGTTGGTTTTAAGTTTGCACTGTCTTGGGTATCAAATCAAATCAAATCGTGAGGATCTCTGCCTTGCTCTCACAGATGTTCTGTAAAACATCACCTACATCACAAGGAAGATCTTTTTCAAAAGCTCCAAACCTTGTCATGATATATTTTACCATCTTCCTTTCAGCTTTCCAAATCCACACTCCAAAGTTATTCTGCAGCTACTCAGGGTATAATTAAACAGCTTTTTTTCCTATCCAAGTGTCCAGTAAAAGCATCATCAAAGCAGGGAAGAAGAGGTAAAGTTGGATCTTCCAGAACAGCTGGAACCAAAACATTATTGACCATAGTGATTTTGGGAACAAAATCCTGACATCACAGACCATTCTAGACTGCCCCACATTAATGTCACAGAATTCATCAGCAATCTATAAGGACTTGCCATAAAAGCAGGGGTGGGCATGGCCCTGCTCTGAGGGTGGGGGGCCACTCCATGCCTAGAAGCCAGAGAAAGGACATGCCACTGCTTCTGGGAGTCGCTTGAGAAAGCGCCACTTGGAGCCTGCACCCCTGAGCCTCTCCCCAGGCCCCAATCCCCTGCCCCAGCCCTGATCCTCCTCCCGCTCTCCAAACCTCTCGATCCCAGCACGGGGCATCCTCCTGTACCCCAAACATCTCATCCCTAGTCCCACCCCAGAGCCCACACCCCCAGCCGGAACCTGCACCCCTTCCCTCACCCCTGCCCCTGCCCTGATCCCCCTCTGAACCCCTCGGTCCCAGCCCAGAGCACCCTCCTACATCCCAAACTCCTCATCCCCAGCCCCACCCCAGAGCCCTCACCCCCTCTCCCACACCCCAACCCCAATTTGGTGAGCATTCATGGCCCGCCATACAATTTCTATTCCCTGACTTGGCACTCAGGCCAAAAAGGGATAATCCACAGAGGAATAATCCTTTTTGTTCATGAACACCAAGGTGGGGTGGGTGGGGAAGATAAATTACAGAAATGCAGAACCCATCAATGGCCCCTATACAATTTGGGAACGCCAAGCATTCATCAAAGCTATTCAAACTCCTGTATACTGCCAAGCTTATGACCTGTGGCAGCAGCACCCTCTCAATAGCAAGAGCACCTCCTTGACAACATACAACTGACTAGCTATTAACAAAAAGATAGCAATCAGTTGTGGCCAGCTTCCAAATGGTGATGGCCACATCTCCTTGTTGAGGGGGACTCAGGTTGGTGGACCAGTGATTTAGCTCCAGGGTGAGCACTGCACAGATTTCCAGTAAACTGACCTTCCATATCCTGAAATTCTGCAACAACTGCTGGTCAGCCCATGTCTGCAGCAATATCCTGTCCTACCAGTCAATGGTGGTTGGTCAAGCACTGAAGAAGCATTCGCTACATGAAGCAGGTCCAGGAAAATACCATGCAGAAGTAACTGCCAGGTTTCATCATCCTCCTTCTCCAGAATCCACACAGCATCCTCGTGGTTATGATGGTGGGTAATCTTCCATCGCCTTCAAGGTCACCTCTGCCTGTGAGATTGCCAATCCACATGGAATACCCTGTTCATATTAGCAGTGATCAAGATCACAAATGCTTTCCTCCATGCTGTCAAACAGCAACATGAAAACTTTTTGGAAACTGAAACAGTGTGAAAATGGAACTGATTAGAGAAAACCAGATGAATTATGGGATATTATGGAAGGAATCATGTGAGTTTGACCCTAAGTCCCAGAACTGCAGCAGGTTTTGGTACATACACCAAATCCATCATAATAAATAATCCACAATATGTATTGAGCCTAGCACTGGATCATTGCTCACTGGGATACCTACCCAAAATGGTGTGCACTTATTTCAAAAAAGCATAGTGCTGTGTAGATGTTATGATTCACAAAAGTAGCGAAAGCCATTTTACACAAAGCAGTCTAGATGCACTCTTTCAATTAAATTATACCTGTCTATAGGGCAGAAAAGAAAAAAAAACAGATCACAACCTTATGTTGAAAAATTTTCCCACACAGATACGGCATTCCAGTATCTCTATGCTTCCTAGCCAGGGAGTGAGAACACTTCCTTCTTCTGCCTCCAGTCTCACTCCCCAGTCATCTTGCACCTTTTATTTATATTACTGCTCAAACAGACCCCTAGTTAAGCCTTTTCCTGCCTCCATAACATTTATATTATAAAGCTGCTTATAATATAGTTTTGTAATTTCCCATTAAACCAACACCAATCCCCACTTCAAGATCACACACTGAAAGGCATTTCCTATCAAGACCAAAAAAAATTAGAGAATTTGTAGGCCAATCAATTTTGGAAATATGAGCGGCCAAATAGCCATAGCTGTCCGAGCACAATCCTTTCAGCCATTGGGGGGCAATGAAGATAACTGAACCTTTCTCCCTCTTGTCACAGATCCTAGCGAGTGTACCCTCCTGACCTTTAAGTAGAACTTCTGTGAGAGGTATCCAAGTCTCTATGTTCTGGATCCCTAGGGTGTTTCAAGCTCCTGGATCCTAAACAGAGTCCACCCACTGCCCTAATCTCTGGGTCCATAGGAACATACTCATTCTGCAAACCTATCTGGAATCCCCCTCCGAGTGTTGGAATCAACTGTCCAGATGCCCAGCCCCTCTTGGCACAACACTGATGGTTCAGATGCCCCCATACAAAGACACCCCTCTTTCAGAACTCCACCCCACAAAGATCTGACACTTCTGGTTCCAATTTCCTACGCACTCTCTTGATTCTTCCTTACAGTTAGTCTGATTAAGGTGAGGATACATTCTAACACAGTTTCAGATACCTTTTAAGGACAGTTTTTCTCTCGAAATAATGGAAAAGATTAGCGATTAACTTCAGTACCAAGAAAACGGATTGAAAACTATAGTCAAGAACAGAATTATCAGACACACAGGCGAACACGGTATGTTGAGGAAGAGTCAATACAGGTTTTGTAAAGGGAAATCACACCTCACTTGGCAGCATTTTTATCATTAATAACAATAAAATTAATCACATATTGGAGGAGAAAAGAACCTTTAAAATGACTGAAAAATAATAGAGATGACCTCTTAAAAGGCATTAGAAAACTTAATGAATATTTTTAGAATGAAGAAAAACTGTTTTACCTCTGAGGAATTCTTTATAGTAGAAAAGCAAGTACCACAACATAGGAAAGGAACAACTGCAAGTTGCCATGGTGAGTTTAGAAACAATCATCAAAAGGGTCTCTAGGATCTCAGCCACTAGTAAAGTTTTGTACTGAACTATGCTTCCATTGAGAGGAGGGGAACCCCTAAATAACTATTTTTCCCATATCCACCCAGCTATTATAACAACACCTTAATTAAATTTAAGATCTTAAACAATTCTTGGGGGGGAAAGAAAGAAGAAAGTATTTCAAAATGGCTTATCAAATGCATAATTCTTACTACAAAATATATTTTCCTCAACTTTTTTTCACGCTGGAAAGATCAACTTAAAGGAATGAGATGTGTTTTCTGGCAATTTGTATTAAGATTCTGCATAGCATTTATGTTGCAGAAAAAAAAGTGTATGGTAAATATAAAGTGAGTGAACCTTGAGAACATTGTTTTGTGAGAAACCTGGACCTAAAGTTTAATAACTGGAATGGTTTTACTACTGAATTCAATGCCACTTCACACTGTAAAAAATAATGGTCCCAAATTTTACACTGAATCCTCTTTACAAAAAATGACTGATATCATTTGTAAAAACAACCCTCTACCCACAGAACCAACACATCCAGGTGATATTAATCTTCTAGAGTTACCAATAGATACAAGTAGATCAACACTCTTGAGTTCAACCAGCAAAGAGTGACCAAGAGGGAATACAGAAGAAAAACTTATAAATTATACTTTTTTGAAGTCAGTCAGATGTAGATTATCTAAAATACTAATTAGCTCGGTCAAGTTTTACACTACTACTATGGCTAGTCATGGCTACAGCTGCTCAAAAGTCAGAATTTCCTGTTCACGTTTTGAAATTTAGTATTGGTTCAATTTGAAATGAAAACGAATATTTTCAAAATTTCCTGAAAATCTTAAGTTCTGGAAAAAAAATGGTTTTGGAAACTTTCAGAATTCTGAAATTTCATTTTCAGTTTATTTATGTTTCATTTTTATATTTTTTAATTTCATTACTTCATAACATTTCAGCAGAAATCAGTGCAACTAGGTTTCCAATGGAAGTTGTAGAGACCCAATCATTGGAGGTTTTCTAGAACAGGATGGAGACACACCTGTCAGGGATAGTCTAGCTTTACTTGGTCCTGCATCATTGCATACGGCTAGTCTTGATGGCTTCTTGAGACCACACCCAGCCCTACATTTCTAGGATTCTATAATATGCACTGTGTCAAACTATTTCAAACTTACAACACAAAAAAAGAGATACTTTGATCTAAAACAAACGATAAAATATTTCAATCACTACTAAACAGCTGCTCTTATTTGAGAAATATACTAAAAATAGAACATTTCAACTATTATGTCACATTATGATGTCAGCAGCAGTAACGCACTGCTACTATGAATGTGTTAGTTAATAATGTAAAAATAGTAAATGATATAAAAGGAAAAACTAAAATTTGAAATGAAATTTCAAAATCCCAAAAAATAAGTTTTCCAATATGAAAACTTGGTAGTAATTTCCATTTTTTCCCTGCTTGAATGTTCACCAAAATTGACGTTTTCTTAAACATGTCAATTCTAACAAGACCAGCATTTTTCCGTTGAAAAACATTTTGATGAAAATTTCTAACCAACTCTAGCTGTGGCCAAGGGAGGGTCACTTACAAGTGTGACCAAAACTGGACAACTTTTGCATGGGACAATTCCAATGTAATTAGAGCTAGAGCCCTATGCAGATGCAAAAAGGTGGACCTGCATCCGATCCGCATCCATAAGAATCACCTTGTATCCAACCCGCAATCCACACTCCGTCTTATCTGTATCCGCATCCACACCCACAGCAGCATACTATCTCACAGTGCCTCTCAGGAGGAGTGTCTGTGTGCGTACTGTATAAGAAACCTATACAGCTTAATAAATGTGCACACTATGATTATTATTGTTATTCTGAACAATCTTATTATACAACAGGCATCAGAACAAATAGCTTTTTACATTAAAAATAATAAAGATCAAGTCATTAATGCTCAAAATCACACACAGAACTATAAAATAAAAAAGTCTGCTGCCTATTTAGCTTATAATTTATAAAGTCATCACACTTAGAGCTCAACAATCCTAATTTCTTTGCATCAGCCACTGTTCTCTCTCTGGAAGCATTCAAGGGGAATACTATTGCAGGGCTATAGTGCTTAATTTTTGTGGGGGCTTGGCACCTTGCGGCCTGGCAGGTCATCCTTCTATGGGAGGCTGTGAGCGGGGAAGCAAGGAGCAATGACAAGTGCACCGTGACGCCAGGTCAATTTCCCCACGTGGTCACAGGAGGGAGGAGAAAGTGCTCTGCAGACACCCAGCCAACGCTTAATTTTTGCAAGGGCTGAGCCACAGCATCTCTTGGCTTGACAGGTCATCCTCCGCACCCCCCATAGGGACTGGGAGGGAGGGAGAGGAGCAATGACAGCAGGAACTCCATGACTCTAGGTCAGTTTCCCTAGGTGGGCACAGGACGGGGGTGCTGGGGCAAAGGGGTTGGGGACACAGTGAACACAATGTTCCAGGTACAGACGGATCAGAGCAACAAAGAGTCAGGAATTTTATCCACTTGCTTAAATCGGGTTATTTTACTTATGCAACCCAAAACTGCATTTGCATTTTTGCAGGCTTATCCCATTGCAAACCATGTCTAATTTGTTGTCCATCACCAATCACAGATCTCCTTCAGCATTACTGCTTCCCTCGTTTCGTCCTCCAATTTAGTATGTCCATTTTATATAATTTCTCTCCAGATGTATTTGCCTGAACTTTTCTAAAGTTGAATCTCATTTTATTATCTTCCCATCTTTATCATCTCTCTAAATGATCCCTTTTTATTAATAAGTTGCTAAGAGAGAACTAATTAGCAAATTATCCCTCCAACAGGAATTCTGATACGTGGTCAAGTTCCAGAACCAAAACAGTAGTCACTGCCTAGTTTCTTTGTTCAACACAGGTTACACAATATTTTCTAGAACTGTATCTAACAGATTCATTTTAAGATTTAGTACATCAGTTTCAGTCCAGAAGGGAAAGGAAACATAACTACGGAGATTTAATTTCATTTTGGTTTCTCTGTGTAAATGCAACAATCAGATTGCCTTCATAGTATTTAAGAATGAAAAGGCTGTTCAGAGGATTATGTTGGGTTGTCTGTTACACATGTTGAAAATTGAATATGAATATAATGCTTATATAAAATGCATTTTAATCTTCGACCTAATTTCCACGCACACTGAACCTAAGTTTTTCATAACCCAAGCCAGTAAATCAAAATAATCTTATTTAATTTACAGAGAGGAACTTTTTAATGTTGTCCAAACTCAATTCTCCTTTTTCCTTTAATTTCTGTATGAGAAAACAAGAGTTCTGAAGAGCAGCCCTGCCTCATTCAAAGCAATCTTCTACAGGAAGCACGGATTGAAGCATAACACCCCAGGAACAGTCACCTCATTAAGCAAGGTGCACCCTCACAGTCTGATCTAACTTTCTTTGAAAATAATGGAAGCTTTTCCAATTATTTTAGTGGAAGTTGAATTAGGCACTTAATGAGACAACAGTAATCCTCAGGAGCCTTTGCCTCACTCAGAGTGTACACCTTGCATGTAACAGGGCATCCTGGTAGTGCCAAACCAAATTATTCTAGATTATAGAATATTTTACCTATATTTTAAGAAAGCTTTCGAAATTCCATTAAAACACACTAATTGTGCAATCTTATCACTGTGTTAAAAACTCAAAGAATCAAGAAATACCTGCATTAAAGGTGCATGTGCCATTTTAATTTTACCTCTTGGACATACACATTATGATAAGGTCTTAAATTATATGAAGACCTATTAGCTCTCATATATATTTACTACAAACTTCTCAGGTGCATTTTGAAAAGTGACTAAGGGAACGAGACATGATGACCAATGCACACATTTTTATAGGCCATGATGGTAGTACTACTTATTAAGGTTGGTGACCACTTTGCATTATAAGACCCTACTTTCACTTGCTTATAAAACTTAGCCAAACTTTATGCGTTTTGACTGAAATTTTCTGTGCCAAGTGTTTGCCTCAGGTTGAATGTTTTACAGAAAATCTCAGCTAAAAAAGATTAACCATTTTTGAGAATGAGATTAGGAAAAGATGCATGGTTTTGCCCATGTTAAAAAGTTTTTATGACATCTTTTGTTGAAAATCTCTAGTGACTCCATGCTTTGAAATGAAATCTGCAAGGGGAGTCACTCCGGTGTCATATATTTGCCTTTTGTCATCCTAGTGAAAATCCACCCAAATTTGGCCAAGTTATAAACCTCCAAAAACATCTCACTTTGCAAGAGCCCAGTAAACACTTGAACAAGTTGGCAAGAAAACTCTCCAAAGATTTCATTGACATTGAGAATGCTCTATTCCTGAGATGTAGGCAGTGATGAGCTGCCAAAATCTTAACAACCGGTTCCCTATAAAAAGTTCTGATTTAAGGGATGTGCCCCAGTATGTATTTTTTGTACCAACAGGGTTACCATAGGTCTGTATTTTCCCGGGAGGAATTTTTAAATTTTAAAAATTCCTCCCGGATGGCGATTTAAGAACCAAAAAGCCGGACATGTCCGGGAAAATACGGATGTATGTTAACCCTGCCTAAAGTTCTTTTTTAAAAAGATGGGCCTGAACTAGAAATGAGCTCCGTTTCACATGTGTGGGTCCCCGCCACTCCCTGGGGTGTGCTAGGGTGACCAGATGTCCCAATTTTATAGGGATAGTCCTAATTTTGGGGTCTTTTTCTTATATAGGCTCCTATAACCCCCCACCCCCTGTCCTGATTTTTCACATTTGCTGTCTGGTCACCCTAGGGTGTGCACATGTGTGGGTCCCAGCTGCTCCCTGCTCCCCTCATTGAAGCAGGTGTGCAGGGTTACTGCCCTGGGAACTGCAGGGCACCAGTGGACGTGGGGCCAGCTGCAGACAGGGGCATGGGGCGGGGCTAGCTGGAGGCAGGGGGTGCAGGGCTGGCTGCAGGCAGGGCAGGGGATGCGGAGCTGGCTGGAGACAGGAGGGTGCGGGGCTGGCTGCGGGCAGGGCAGGGGGTACGGCAGGGGCTGGCTGCGGGCAGGGGCTGGCTGGAGGCAGGATGGTGGGTGCTCATAGGAAGAGCGGCTCGGAGCAGCCCGAGCAGCAGGACACAGCCCAGGCCCAACAGAGCAGCCGGGGACCCACCAGGCAGCAGCGGGAGCCCCAGGGCCAGGGATCGGGGGAGTGGCAGCAGCCCCAGGGCTCCTACGCAGGGCCAGGCGGCAGCCCACATGATTCCCGCAGCGCAGCGCCCCCGGCGGCCGGAGGAGGAATTACATCACTTCCCGGCCAGAGCCCATCAAAGCCTCAGCGCCCCCTGCAGGGAAGCAGGTTAACAACCGGTTCTAAAACTGCTTCAAAATTTAACAACCGGTTCGCGCAAACCAGTGCGAACCGACTCCAGCTCACCACTAGATGTAGGGGTAGAATGGGACTTTTCCTGCTATGGCGTTTACCAACAGTCAGGGGCTGCTGTGGTGCCAGGCACAGGAACTGACAGCAAAGAGAGTGTTTCTCTTCTGCTATTAATACCCATCCACCACTCCCTCTGGTGCCCAGGCAACATAGAGAAGGAGCAAGCACCCTGACTGGCATACAGAGGAGTGAGGAATAAGGCAGGGAAACAGGATTGCAAGAGCCGGAAGGCAGGGAGTGGCAGAGGGGGGAGAGGGCCTGGTCATAGGCGCCAACTCCATGGGTGCTCCGGGGCTGGAGCACCCACGGCAAAAAAAAATAGGGGGTGCTCAGCA